>NW_025533982.1:0-147500 GCF_020615455.1 Coregonus clupeaformis
AAAGATCTGACAAATTCATGGAAAATACTCAAGTACGTACAACAGGGGAGTGTTCAGGAGGGCACACTGTAGCTAAACGCTTTAATACAGAATAAGAACGTTCATGTCCAGGTAGTCTCTCCCTGTTTTAGTCCATTTTCTTCTGTTTGGTGTCTAATGAACATGACGGAGGTTAGGGTTAGGGGCAATTCAACGATAACAGAAATTATGCTGAGATTTCCAAATGTTACCATACAAAAACTATTTATTTACAAAGGTTAACAAACATACAACTCTATGCACAAGGACTAATTTTAACAATTTCCATTGAACATTTTACAAAAATAAATTCTCTAGCAGAACTGTGCCGATGCAAAGTTAGGTAACGCTTTCCAAAAACTCAAATATACACTGAGTGTACAAAACATTAGGAACACATTCCTAATATTGAGTTGCAACCCCTTTTTCCCTCGGAACAACCTCAATTCATTGGGGCATGGACTCCACAGGGATGCTGGCCCATGTTGACTCCAATGCTTCCCACAGTTGTGTCAAGTTGGCTGATGTCCTTTGGGTGGTGGAACATTCTTGATACACATGGGAAACTGTTGAGCTGAAAAAAACCAGCAGCTTTGCAGTTCTTGACACACTCAAACCGGTGCGCCTGGCACCTACTACCATACCCCGTTCAAAGGCACTTAAATATTTTGTCTTGCCCATTCACCCTCTGAATGGCACACATACACAATCTATGTCTCAAGGCTTAAAAATCATTATTTAACCTGTCTCCTCCCCTTCATCTACACTGATTGAAGTGGATTTAACACGTGACATCAATAAGGGACCATAGCGTTCACCTGGATTCACATGGTCAGTCTATGTAACGGAAAGTTTTGTACACTCAGTGTCTGTTCCGAATTAAGATTCAAAAGATGTCTGCAGAAAGAATCGGGTATCAGCCGACTCCACTTAATTTGTTAAAATATATATTTTGGTTATTGAACTACACTAAGTTAAGTGGATTTACATCAGGTAACAGAATTACGGTAACGGAATTACATCATGGGTCCCTGATCTGTATTCTACAGAAATGCATAATTATGGATATGAATAATATCATTCTCTTCATGGATAATAATCTCCTTTGCATATTTGGGTATTATTCTACACAATGGCTATTATTCTAATGAGCTCCGCCCCCAAACAAGACCAAATTTGGTTGGTCCGGACCAGACCAAATCTGAACCAATCATAGATGTCTATGTTTCACAGGTTTGGACATCACAGTACAGCACAGTATAGTTCAGTACAGTAGATATGTTCAGTGCAGTACATTATACTGTGCAATCAAAAATCTACATCTGTGGACGTTGAAATCAAGGCCAGGGCGGACTGACAAATTGCAGTGGGTGAGGATGCTTGCTACAGTAAATGGAACGAGGGTAGGTGTCAGTAAGTAAGATTGTGAAAACATTCTGGACAGTCTTGCTTCGACCACCAGACAACAGAAAGAGAAAGAAAACAGTTTGGCCTAAGAGCTGAACATAACAGTATACCAGTGGAAGGAGGACAGTAGCAGGAGACCCTATGAGCTGAACATAACAGTATACCAGTGGAAGGGAGGACAGTAGCAGGAGACCCTATGAGCTGAACATAACAGTATACCAGTGGAAGGAGGACAGTAGCAGGAGACCCTATGAGCTGAACATAACAGTATACCAGTGGAAGGGAGGACAGTAGCAGGAGACCCTATGAGCTGAACATAACAGTATACCAGTGGAAGGGAGGACAGTAGCAGGAGACCCTATGAGCTGAACATAACAGTATACCAGTGGAAGGGAGGACAGTAGCAGGAGACCCTATGAGCTGAACATAACAGTATACCAGTGGAAGGAGGACAGTGGCAGGAGACCCTATGAGCTGAACATCACAGTATACCAGTGGAAGGAGGACAGTAACAGGTGACTACTATGATTTGCCGTTGTAGCCAATTCAATTGCAGTAATTCTGTGACTTAATTTGGTAACAGAATTACACTTTTAATCACTTAATAATTCATAAACAAAACGTATATCAGTAAAAACTCTAACTAATTGGTAGATCTACCTTTACTTGTTATTTCTGTGAACATTCATTATCCTTCCTAATGAGGGAGAGAAAATTTAAAATATCTTAAAGACACAGTGGGTCTGAAATTATTGACACCCTTGATCAAGAGGAGCAAAAATGACTGTATAAGATAAATCATTCAAATACTGAGCTATATTGTATGCTCAAAAAAATTGTCAATTATATTATTTTCTACTAATAGAACTGCTCAGAAAATTATATTTTGTTTAACAAGCAATACTTTTTTTTCTCCAAAAGGTAGGGGTCAAAATCACCTTTCAATACCTCACCTTGCTAGGATAACTGCACTTAGCTTTAGCTTTCATTTTACCCCCAATTTGACATGCTCCTATGAACTTCACGCTGGTTCTAATCAAATCAAATGTTATTTGTCACATGCGCCGAATACAACAGGTGTAGACCTTACAGTGAAATGCTTACTGACAAGCCCTTAACCAACAATGCAGTTTTAAGAAAGAATACCAAAAAAATTAAATGTTACAAATAATTAAAGAGCAGCAGTAAAATAAAATAACAGTAGGGAGGCTATATACAGGGGGGTACCGGTACAGAGTCAATGTGCGGGGGCACCGGTTAGTCTAGATAATTGAGGTTATATGTACATGTAGGTAGAGTTATTAAAGTGACTATGCATAGATAATAAACAGAGTAGCAGCAGCAAATAGTCTGGGTAGCCATTTGATTAGCTGTTCAGGAGTCTTATAGCTTGGGGGTAGAAGCTGTTTAGAAGCCTCTTGGACCTAGACTTGGCGCTCCGGTACCGCTTGCCGTGCGGTAGCAGAGAGAACAGTCTATGACTAGGGTGGCTGGAGTCTTTGCCTAATGACCATAGCATGGAAAGGAGAGAAACACATACCCCCTGTTCAAATAGTGACTTTATCACTTCCGGATCCATATGAGAGTTTTCGTCCATCTTCGACACAAACGGGGTAAGACGCTCCTGTGCAAACTTTTTCACTGTTCAAATATGGGACAGTAAAATGAAATGCAAGTGATTAGATGAACTGAACATAAACAGAATTCATGACAAATGGAGCAATCCATAGCGTGATCCAGTATGTTTATTAAATATTAAAATGTTTGGTTTTAGCGCTCATATATCTATATATATATATATATTTCCTTTGTTGCTCTGCCTAGTGTATATCCTGCATGCTCCAACTCACCAGCATCCCTCATCATCCCCTCCTCCTCAGAGTATGTCTGTAGTGGAGGGTGGGAGACCCCCAGGGCAGCAGCCTGCTCTGCAGACACGTCTGGTTGGGTGGATCTGTTCCGCAGCCCCTGCTGGTACACACTCCATGGCCGGGAAACCTGCCTACCAACCTGAAATTACACGGTTACATTTTCGCTGATGGATGACATGATACAACTTGAGTGTCTAGGCCAAAAGTTCCCACTCTACTCAATCCCACAATCCCAACTAATATTTTCCCGGCGACCCAAACTCCTTGATACGGCAGCCATCCATTTGAATTCAATCCCTTTTTTGATTTGAATGAAAACCTTCCATAAATATATTTGCCCATCGTAGAAGTGCTCAGAAAATGACTTTTTGGACATGAATGCCAAAACATTCAAGAGAAATGTGACCTATTTTGCATACCCCACCATACCATCAGACATCCATGTCTTCATCGCTGGAAAAAAAATAAAACGGTTGAGTTTGATTTCATAAAAGCTTACAAAACAGGGTTATCAAACTAACTTATAATTTCTTGAACTAAATGTTTTTTTATTTAAAAAAAATGAAATTTTTTCACCTTAAATATAAATGATCTAAAACGCGTTAACTCCGTTTTTTTCTTCATATTGGCGTATGTTGTAGCCCCACCATTGGTTGAGACAACATGATCTTGAATACGGGGTGGGTATAATGTTTTGGCTGATAAATGTACTAAAATGGGAATTAAATTGACATTTCTACTTTCAAATATGGTTGGAGGTCCAGACATCAGAGAATGTTGACTTGAATGGGAATATCTGTTGTTTTAAATGATCCTGTCAATCCTCCATAGGAAACCTATTGGAATCCTAGAAATATAAATACTAGAATAGACATTACCATTTAAGTAGCCATTCAACGGTGGGTGGACCGACCAGCAGCCATAGTTGTGGTAGTAATTAGAAATAAACATTTCAATTACATTTTAATTTCAATGGTGTACCTGCTAAATTGCAGTGGTCTGAAGGGATAGGTCCATTCTATAATTTATATTTCTATGATTGAAATGACACCCACCCTGTATTCAAGAGCATGTTGTGTCTCAACCAATGGTGGGAACAAGTAGGGAGAAGAAAAAAAACTGAGTTTACGCGTTTTTAGATAATTGACCAAGGTATAAAAATGACATTTTTTTATTTAAACTTTTTTTTTTCAAGAAATTATAAAGTAGTTTGACAACCCTTGTAAGCTTTTATGATATCAAACTCAACCGTTTATTTTTTCCAGTGATGAAGACATGGATGTCTCATGGTATGGTGGGGTATGCAGAATAGGTCAAGCACCTTTAGCTCTTGAATGTTTTGGCATTCAGGTCAAAAAAAGTCACTTTCTGAGCACTTCTACAATGGGCAAATACTGTATGTATGGAAGGTTTCGTTCCAATCAAAAGGGATGCTCATTCTCAAATAGATTTACCCTGCGGTCAAACACTACGCCACACACGGACGTTACATTCTTCTCCCAATCAAGTACAGTATGTAGCTAGCGAAAATAGAGCAGCGGAACAATTCAGTTTGAGTCGTCAGGCAACCAAAATATATCCATACTCCAGCATGAGTGAATATGAGAGAGTGGTGGATATATACGGCAAGATAAAAGCAGTGACACTAGCATTACATGTCTTCATGAGTAACTTGTAGTATAACTGACGCAGGCAGTAGCTAACTTGCTATGTAATTACTATTAGCATGCAGCTAGCCAACGCTAGCTAGGTTATGCAATGGGGTAATTTAAAGTTACAAAAGAACACTGGCTAGCTAAGTTCGTATTTCTAATGAAGTACGAACTACACAAAGACAACATATCATAAAACAACAATGTGAACGAAGCAACCGTTTTTTCATTACTATTCGTCTCACCTTAGAGATGCACCTGATCAAGGGCGACGCCATGTTTTCTCTTGTTTACATGTGAGTGTGTTCACTTTTGTATTGACCGGGTGAAACAGTGACCATTGAACAGTTTCGCATCATCACTTGTAGAACGTATCAGCTCTTACTCCTGTCTTCAATTATATACGCAGGGCTTCTTTAATCAAATAAACATGTTCCTCTAGGCAAACCCTTCTCTTTCTGCTGTTGTATTTCCAACTAGGAACTTTCACTCACAGCTAGCTATGTTTTTCTAAAATGGGAGTCATTTTAGTGTTGCATAGCTAACGTAGCTACCCTGCTCTCTCTCTCTTTTGTTTTTTACACAACCAGCTAACTTGTCATCACACATTTCGTTTTTCTAGATAGGGGTCGGAAATGTCCATCTTGACATCGGGCTTAGAATTGACATAATAAACGGATGGGAACACGTAAGTTTACCGCATATATTTTAACGGTGCTGTGATTGACGACCAGCTGGCAAGTAAAATGTCCAGCGCACATTACTATACTAACTAGCTAGCAACGCCGGTAGTAGTGAAGTGATGAGCTGTGTATCAACTGCTGCAGGTCATGTCGCCACTGTTATGAGATGTTTTTGGTGACAACATAATTATCATCGTGACTGACTGCCCACATAATGGATCATGGTTATGGCTAGCCCCTTAATCATGACTCTCAGTATCATTACATTTTAAGAGTCATTGGATGACGGTCGGTCTGAACATTAACACGCACAGCTTGCGGTACGGTTTTGGAAGCATAATAACCTTATCTTTCATATCGGGGAAAAAAGTTACATTGATGCACCTTTATAGGGTTAGGTTCCCACACGGCCATATTTCCATGTTACAGCGCTTGTTTACAGAAAACAGACAGAAGACCACCTGTACTAATTAGCTATCTGCATCTAACACCTGTGTGTAAACGGAAGACAGACGCCACAAACTGTTGTCATTGAAAAATAATGTCGGCTGCAACTGTTAAAACCGATTAAAACAGTACAGTAAATGTGTGTTTTGCATTTGTGAAATTATTTTGTTGTGATATGAAAGTAGAGGGATTTATGTTTCTAGAACCGTACCGCAATTGACAATCGCTTCACGTTTAGATGGAGTATTTGGCTGTTTTGGCTTCCAGAGCCAAAATCGCCCTTAAACAGAACATGTAAGTTCCTTGGACTAAGAAGTAACGTTAGGCTCCTTTAGTCCAAAATTGGGCTATAGGTTATGGCTATAGGTTATGGCATACATGCAGTGGTATTGTGGAAATTGTAACAATATGATTATCACGTGGTTCATTATGTTTAACCATCAATTATTATTGCATTATCTTACAGGTCGCGGTGATCAGAAGTCATCATAATACACCTAGCTAGCCAAATGGATGATGATCTAAAGCCTCTGGATTTCATAAAGGACTTTCAAGAGTACCTGACACAGCAAACACACCATGTCAACATGATATCAGGCTCTGTCGGTGGGGAGATAGAGCCTGACCACCTCCAAGCTGGTGAGACCCGTTATGAACACATCAAAGAAGTTTACTTGACTTTATGATGCGTCTTTTCAAATGTCCAAAATAGGCCATATCCCTAATTTCCCTAAGCATTCGGGAAATTAAACCAGTGGAACAGGGACCAGCGCTACGGGGAATAGCCTAATAGGTCTGTTTTCATGTTTTTGTAATGTTTAAAAAAAATTGTTTGTCATCCAAAACCCGTAGAAATATGGCCGTGTGGGAACCTAACCCGTAGTCTGTCACCATAGCAACACCCACCCGTAGTCTGCGCTCCAGCAGGTATATCTCACTGGTCATCCCCAAAGCCAACACCTCCTTTGGCCGCCATTCCTTCCAGTTCTCTGCTGCCAATGAGCTTACCGATCACTGCACCTGTACACAGCCTTTCTGAAATTAGCCCACCCAACTACCTCATCCCTATATTGTTATTTATTTTGCTCATTTGTACCCCAGTATCTCTATTTGCACATAATCTTTTGCACATCTATCATTCCAGTGTTAATACTAAATTGTAACTATTTTGCACTATGGCCTATTTATTGCCTTACCTCCATAACTTACTACATTCGCACACACTGTATATATATTTTCTGTTGTATTTTTTGACTTTATGTTTTGTTTTACCCCATATGTAACTCTGTGTTGTTGTTTTTATCGCACTGCTTTGCTTTATCTTGGCCAGGTCGCAGTTGTAAATGAGAACTTGTTCTCAACTGGCTTCTTACCTGGTCAAATAAAGGTGAAATAAATAATAATAAAAATAAAAAGGGGTCCTCTGGAGGAGCAAGAAGTGGTTTTGCTGTTAAGATACCATATTGTGGAGATATTTACTTAACAAAGATGGCCTAATGCATCTCAAGTGATCTAATGCATCTCAAGCACCAGACATAAACTGGACTGACACTAATGGATTCTGACTAGATTGTCTGCCAGAATCAATTTTTCACCAGGAAATTGATCAGTGTGTCAGTGTAAAGTGTGATTTTACAAATCATGCTTCCGGATAAGTTGTAGATGTGATTTGAGCTACAGACCTAGGCTTTTTGTGTGAGGTTGGGTATTGTTACAGGAATCAATTTCCGGTGAAAAAGTGTAGTATAAAGTATCTATTAAATTCAATTCTATGTCTTGTCGGCTCCTCTCCTCTCCCAGTGGCAGCAGCTATCCCGGAGAGTGATCATCAGAATGGGTCAGTGGAAGTCTCTCTGGACGAGCGCTCCGGGCTGCTGGTGGACGGCTTCCAGAGGACCTACGACGGCAAGCTCAAGTGTAGCTACTGCAGCTACGCCAGTAAAGGCACCGCTCGCCTGATAGAGCACATCAGAATTCACACAGGTAAAATGGACCATCCCCGTCTGGCATTTGCCCAAAATGCCAGATGGTCAGTCTAACCCCTGCACGGGTCCATATAGTTAGGATCTTATCTTTTTACTTGTGTTTTATATTGTGTGACATAACATTTAATGTACGTTGGATATGTACCGAGACGTTCAAATAAACCCCTCTTGGTTGATTTAACAGGAGAGAAGCCTCACCACTGCCAGCTGTGCCCCTTCGCCTCTGCCTACGAGCGCCACCTAGAGGCCCACATGCGCTCCCACACTGGAGAGAAGCCCTACAAGTGTGACCTCTGCTCCTTCCGCTGCAGCGACCGCAGTAACCTGTCCCACCACCGCCGGCGCCGCCACAAGCTTTTACCCACGAAGGGGTCGGGGCTGCCCTCCTCCCTCTCCGACAACAAGAAGAAGATGCTGAGCGTCCTACAGAAGAACAGTGGGCTGGGAGGCTACAGCAGACGCCTCCTCATCGACTTCAGCCCTCCCTCCATGGTCGTGGGGAAACCAGACTACCTGAACCATGAGGTGTCTGAGAGCTTGGAGAAGAACCATGGGACTGGAGGAGGAGGAGGAGGAGGAGGGGCCAGCAGGGATGTCCACAGTGACATGATGGTGGTCAGCAATCCACTGAACCAGCTGTCTACGCCGGCAGGTCAGTTGTCCGACCTCCCCCAAGAGGACCAGACCCCTGTGTCTCCCGACAGACTGTCCTGTCACGACGTCAAGCCTTTCCTCATCCAGCAGGAATCTGGTGCACCGATTGCAGTATCGGTGTCTTTGTCCACCAGTCAAAGTGGTGCCCACCACCACTACCACCACCACCACCATACCTCCTCCCCAACCAGCCCCGAGGACCTCCAGCCCCCTGCAGGCCATAGCAGGAACTACAGCCCCAGCCCTGTGGACCCAGAACCCAGCAGTGAACACAGTACACACACACGCACCAGCTCAGCTAGCATTAGTAACAGCCAGCCCAGTACCCCTGCCCTGCCCGGTAGCACACAGGACTCAGACCCACAGATGCTGCACAGCTGCCAGCACTGCGACACCTACTTCTCGGACAACATCATGTATACCATTCACATGGGTTGCCACGGCTACGAGAACCCCTTCCAGTGCAATATCTGCGGCTGCAAGTGCAGGAACAAGTATGACTTTGCCTGCCACTTTGCTCGCGGGCAGCACAAGCATTGACTGACTTCCAAAGCAACCAAGATGAATTTGAAACGATGTTTGGCGTCTCAGAGAGCACATTAATTTATTCCGTTTATAATAATCTGGGATCAGAGCGAATCTGATCAAGATTTATTTTGTTTTTTTAATTATATAACTTAGAGAGTGATGTTACTTTTTAAATGAGAAATTGATGCTTCTATAATGGGAAAGGAATCCGGAGGGTTAGAGACATTTAGCATGTGTCCTCCTCGGTGCTATCTGAGAATTTAAAGGAAGTAACTTCTTATAACTGCGTTTTTATAACTGAATTAGTTACATCAATATTTATGATATTACATGCGAGTGACTAAACTTATAGTAAAATAGCAATTAGCAAGGTATCTGGTTGCTGTGGCTAGATTTGAAACAGTTTTGACCTTGTCTTATGAAGGAAGACCATGTGCATTGGTCCAAATAGGTGGTCAACATTGACAAACAGACATGCTTTATTATACATTGTGTTGCCACCTACTAGTATCTCACTTTATTGTGAGCGTAAACATAACATTATATCAACGGCTTGAAGTGAATGAGATCTGTCATATTAATGCTTCAGCTTGGACATAATTTCACTCTGTGTTTTACTGTTCTCTGTTGCACATTCAGATTGATTCCATGTTTTCTCTGTTGCACATTCAGATTGATTCCATGTGTTCTCTGTTGCACATTCAGATTGATTCCATGTTTTCTCTGTTGCACATTCAGATTGATTCCATGTGTTCTCTTTTGCACATTCAGATTGATTCCATGTTTTCTCTGTTGCACATTCAGATTGATTCCATGTGTTCTCTGTTGCACATTCAGATTGATTCCATGTTTTCTCTGTTGCACATTCAGATTGATTCCATGTTTTCTCTTTTGCACATTCAGATTGATTCCATGTTTTCTCTTTTGCACATTCAGATTGATTCCATGTTTTCTCCCTGTTGCACATTCAGATTGATTCCATGTTTTCTCCTAGTAGGTGCTGCCAATCACATCCTTTCTTACCTTCATCTAGCATTACTGATTTATAATAACTGGTGCTATTTAGCTAATACCTCCTAATTGAACAATGATCTGTAGCTTAAGTGCAATTTGTGTTTGAGCCAAATCATTCAGACTTTGATAAGTCGTACATGACTAAACTTGATTAAAAGGCCAAAGTATTCTTCTGAGCCTTTTTTAAAAGTATTTCAAAGGATCGCATAACAGTTGTAGCATTGTTGGAAATGATTGTGGTCCTTACAATCAGTAATGTAACAGTAGCCTTTCTGAGTATTGAAATGATTTGCACAGATCAAGTGAGAGCAATGGAGTTTGTTTTTCATATTGTATTTTAAAGGAGTTCCTGTATGTTTTCTGAAAACCTAGAAATCAAGATTGATGTAGCAGTGTCTGGTGGGCGCTGTAATGGAGTTATGTTTTCTATGCAGTGATCTCAGATGTTTAGGATTGTCTCCCAAATCAATTATATATTTAATATTTAATTTAATTTAATATATATTGGATATATTGGGAAAGTAATGTTATGATATGAAATACCACAGGGTAGAAATATCCACATTCTGATTTACACTGAACAAAAAATAGAAATGCATCATGTAACAATTTAAAAGATTTTACTGAGTTACAGTTCATATAAGGAAATCAGTCAATTGAAATAAATTCATTAGGCCCCAATCTATGGATTTCACATGACTGGGAATACAGATATGCATATGTTGGTCACAGATACCTTTTTAAAAAAAGGTAGGGGCGTGGATCAGAAAACCAGTCAGTATCTGGTGTGACCACAATTTGCCTCATGCAGCGCGACACATCTCCTTCACATAGAGTTGATCAGGCTGTTGATTGTGACCTGAGGAATGTTGTCCCACTCTTCTTCAATGGCTGTGCGAAGTTTCTGGATATTGGCGGGAACTGGAACACACTGTCACACACGTCGATCCAGAGCATCCCAAACATGCTCAATGGGTGACATGTCTGGTGAGTATGCAGGCCATGGAAGAACTGGGAAATGTTCAGCTTCCAGGAATTGTGTACAGATCCTTGCGACATGGGGCCGTGTATTATCATGCTGAAACATGAGGTGATGGCGGCAGATGAATGCCACAACAATGGGCCTCAGGATCTCGTCACGGTATCTCTGTGCATTCAAATTGCCATCGATAAAATGCAATTGTGTTTGTTGTCCGTAGCTTATGCCTGCCCATACCATAACCCCACCGCCACCATGGGGCACTCTGTTCACAACGTTGACATCAGCAAACCGCTCGCCCACACGTCTGCCATCTGCCCGGTACAGTTGAAACCGGGATTCATCCGTGAAGAGCACACTTCTCCAGTGTGCCAGTTGCCATTAAAGGTGAGCATTTGCCCTCTGAAGTCGGTTAAGACGCCAAACTGCAGTCAGGTCAAGACCCTGGTGAGGACAACGAGCACACAGATGACTTCCCTGAGACGGTTTCTAACAGTTTGTGCAGAAATTATATGGTTTTGCAAACCCACAGTTTCATCAGCTGTGCAGGTGGCTGGTCTCAGACGATACCGCAGGTGAAGAAGCCGGATGTGGAGGTCCTGGGCTGGCGTGGTTACGCGTGGTCTGGGGTTGTGAGGCCGGTTGGACGTACTGCCAAATTCTCTAAAACAACGTTGGAGGTGGCTTATGGTAGAGAAATGAACATTCAATTCTCTGGCAACAGCTCTGGTGGACATTCCTGCAGTCAGCATGCCAATAGCAAGTTCCCTCAAAACTTGAGACAGACTGGCCTTTTATTGTCCCCAGCACAACGTGCACCTGTGTAATGATCTTGCTGTTTAATCAGCTTATTGATATGCCACACCTGTCAGGTGGATGGATGTTTATTTTTTTAGGGGGTAGATCAGCTTTAATATTGCAGATGGAAGTCACAATCTATCAATGTATTGTCTGCATCACTTCCAATCCCCCATATGTTTTTTCCCGCAAATATATATATATATATATACACACACAGTGGGGAGAACAAGTATTTGATACACTGCCGATTTTGCAGGTTTTCCTACTTACAAAGCATGTAGAGGTCTGTAATTTTTATCATAGGTACACTTCAACTGTGAGAGACGGAATCTAAAACAAAAATCCAGAAAATCACATTGTATGATTTTTAAGTAATTAATTTGCATTTTATTGCATGACATAAGTATTTGATACATCAGAAAAGCAGAACTTAATATTTGGTACAGAAACCTTTGTTTGCAATTACAGAGATCATACGTTTCCTGTAGGTCTTGACCAGGTTTGCACACACTGCAGCAGAGATTTTGGCCCACTCCTCCATACAGACCTTCTCCAGATCCTTCAGGTTTCGGGGCTGTCGCTGGGCAATAAGGACTTTCAGCTCCCTCCAAAGATTTTCTCTCTCTTCAGGTCATTGACCAGGTCCTGCCGTGTAGTTCTGGGCTGATCCCTCACCTTCCTCATGATCATTGATGCCCCACGAGGTGAGATCTTGCATGGAGCCCCAGACTGAGGGTGATTGACCGTCATCTTGAACTTCTTCCATTTTCTAATAATTGCGCCAACAGTTGTTGCCTTCTCACCAAGCTGCTTGCCTATTGTCCTGTAGCCCATCCCAGCCTTGTGCAGGTCTACAGTTTTATCCCTGATGTCCTTACACAGCTCTCTGGTCTTGGCCATTGTGGAGAGGTTGGAGTCTGTTTGATTGAGTGTGTGGACAGGTGTCTTTTATACAGGTTACGAGTTCAAACAGGTGCAGTTAATACAGGTAATGAGTGGAGAACAGGAGGGCTTCTTAAAGAAAAACTAACAGGTCTGTGAGAGCCGGAATTCTTACTGGTTGGTAGGTGATCAAATACTTATGTCATGCAATAAAATGCAAATTAATTACTTAAAAATCATACAATGTGATTTTCTGGATTTTTGTTTTAGATTCCGTCTCTCACAGTTTAAGTGTACCTATGATAAAAATTACAGACCTCTACATGCTTTGTAAGTAGGAAAACCTGCAAAATCAGCAGTGTATCAAATACTTGTTCTCCCCACTGTATTTACAGGGGGTACCGGTACCGAGTCAATGTGCGGGGGTACAGGTTAGTCCAGGTAATTTGTACATGTAGGTAGGGGTAAAGTGACTATGCATAGATAATAAACAGAGAGTAGCAGCAGTGTAAAAACAAAGGGAGGGGGGTCAATGTTAACAGTCTGGGTAGCCATTTTGATTAATTGTTCAGCAGATGTATTTGATTTGCAATGTGGTTATTACAGTTTGTCAGAGTAGAATGCAGCTATGTCCACTCAGGAACAACTGCTGTGAGACCATAATGTAGCTACTTCTATTAAAAACTACAACTTGTGATGAATTCATCTTCACCAAAAGCTCTGCTTTTATTTATTTACATCCTAAAATACTATTTCAGGGAGCTGACTGTGTGGTGTCTTCATTTATATCCAACTCAAAAGGTTACAAGGAAAATGATACATTCAAGAACATATTCACATTTGTAAACAAATAATTGAACAAGAGACAATACAATCAATGAAAGTTACATAATGGCGATCATCTATCCCTCATTTTCTGTTGCATTTATTCTGTCATAAGGAGGAAGGAATCTTGCAATGATTTCCTGTTTCTCTTTGTGGAAGACGTCCACGGCTCGGTTCACAACCTGCTCCACCTCGATGCTCTCTCCCTGGGTTAGGGGAAGGCTGTGGAGAACTTGTTTCCGCAGGTCCTGGATAAATCTGGTTTTGGATTCATTGAACTCGGCTGCCAGAGACCTCATCCTCTCTGGGGGAAGTTTATGATCTGAACATCGAGGAAGAAGAGTAGAGATATATTGGTGATCATATAAAAAAGTAGGGAGGCAGTGAGTCAAGAAACGTACTACTTAGAAACCTACAATATAAACATGATCATTCATTTTCTCTGTGAAACATAAAACATGCCTTGCCTCTATGAACTCTTGATTATGTTAAAAGGTAAGACTCAGCAAGATGACGTTGCAACAAGTGGGATAAAGTAATCCTTCTACCCCCCCTTACCCCAACCCAAAAAAAAAAAACATTGTAAAGTGGTGATCCCACTGGCTATAAGGTGTAAGTCGCTCTGGATAAGAGCGTCTGCTAAATGACGTAAATGTAAATGTAACAAGATTTTGAGATGAGCGCGATGCAAGACTTTGCTCTCGTGCTCTCACACAGTCACAGAGTATCTGGCATGTGCACGTGTTGCTTTTTCACGCTGCTCCAACGTGGTTGGTACGGGACCAAAACAGAGGAGAAGTTTAGCATCGCGCTTCAACGCTCTTAGTTGTTGCGGAAATGGAGCGGATATTGTGTTTACTAGGTGCATGCAACGTCATCTCGCTGAGTCTACCTTTAAGGGAGCGTACACACCAGACCTAATGTCCGTCTACTGTTCATCTGCCCTTTGGTCGCCGTTCGTTCACCACAGTGTGTTTTAGGGACCAACTGCCGGTGGGCGTCTTGACTGCCGACATTTCCGCTTGCAATCGGTTTGTAAATTACGGCTGGCGCTGTTCAGAGTTGCTAAGTACTCTCGGCCGGCAAACGCTATCAGTGTGTGTGCCTTAAGGATCATAGTAAGGATGAATACTGACCTCTGGCCCCCCGCATGGCCTGTGAGACCAGGCGTCTGCAGGCCTGGTCAGCCTGGTGGATCACACTGGACACACAGCTCTGACGGTCAACCTCCTACAGAACATAGGATACAGCACAGCTCTGACGGTCAGCCTCCCACAGAACATAGGATACAGCACAGCTCTGACGGTCAACCTCCCACAGAACATAGGATACCCCACAGCTCTGACGGTCAGCCTCCCACAGAACATAGGATACACCACAGCTCTGACGGTCAACCTCCTACAGAACATAGGATACAGCACAGCTCTGACGGTCAACCTCCTACAGAACATAGGATACAGCACAGCTCTGACGGTCAACCTCCCACAGAACATAGGATACAGCACAGCTCTGACGGTCAACCTCCCACAGAACATAGGATACCCCACAGCTCTGACGGTCAGCCTCCCACAGAACATAGGATACACCACAGCTCTGACGGTCAACCTCCCACAGAACATAGGATACAGCACAGCTCTGACGGTCAGCCTCCCACAGAACATAGGATACACCACAGCTCTGACGGTCAACCTCCCACAGAACATAGGATACAGCACAGCTCTGACGGTCAGCCTCCCACAGAACATAGGATACACCACAGCTCTGACGGTCAACCTCCTACAGAACATAGGATACAGCACAGCTCTGACGGTCAACCTCCTACAGAACATAGGATACAGCACAGCTCTGACGGTCAACCTCCCACAGAACATAGGATACAGCACAGCTCTGACGGTCAACCTCCTACAGAACATAGGATACAGCACAGCTCTGACGGTCAACCTCCTACAGAACATAGGATACAGCACAGCTCTGACGGTCAACCTCCCACAGAACATAGGATACAGCACAGCTCTGACGGTCAACCTCCCACAGAACATAGGATACACCACAGCTCTGACGGTCAACCTCCTACAGAACATAGGATACAGCACAGCTCTGACGGTCAACCTCCCACAGAACATAGGATACAGCACAGCTCTGACGGTCAACCTCCCACAGAACATAGGATACAGCACAGCTCTGACGGTCAACCTCCCACAGAACATAGGATACAGCACAGCTCTGACGGTCAACCTCCTACAGAACATAGGATTCACCGCAGCTCTGACGGTCAACCTCCTACAGAACATAGGATACAGCACAGCTCTGACGGTCAACCTCCCACAGAACATAGGATACAGCACAGCTCTGACGGTCAACCTCCTACAGAACATAGGATACAGCACAGCTCTGACGGTCAACCTCCCACAGAACATAGGATACAGCACAGCTCTGACGGTCAACCTCCCACAGAACATAGGATACAGCACAGCTCTGACGGTCAACCTCCTACAGAACATAGGATACAGCACAGCTCTGACGGTCAACCTCCTACAGAACATAGGATACACCACAGCTCTGACGGTCAGCCTCCCACAGAACATAGGATACAGCACAGCTCTGACGGTCAACCTCCCACAGAACATAGGATACACCACAGCTCTGACGGTCAACCTCCCACAGAACATAGGATACACCACAGCTCTGACGGTCAGCCTCCCACAGAACATAGGATACACCACAGCTCTGACGGTCAGCCTCCCACAGAACATAGGATACAGCACAGCTCTGACGGTCAACCTCCCACAGAACATAGGATACAGCAGAGGTCACGTTAACATGGTCAAAATTGCTCATCACCATAATGTAAGTTGCTTTGCCTCCTGAAGAATACAGGAGCGTTTCACAGAGATGTCCTGTGGAAGTGGCAGTGGGTTCCACGAACTAACAGAACATACCTTTTGCTCAGTGTTGTCCTGGACTGGACTCAATGGGTTCTCCAACGCCATAGAGATCACCTTCACCAACCTTTGGCTGAAGGAGACAGTGAAACATAAGACTCATTTACATAAATAGTAACACTTGATTATATGTTAACATCAGATTTCCTGTCTGACTGCTTGCGTAGGGGATTCTTTCCTGGACTCACTCACATGTATTCTATGGTGAAGTGGTCTTTGCTGTCCAGAGTGACACTGTTCTGCTCCCATGGGTTTCTCAGAGGGTTCGGAGGCTCCATGCGCTTGGCCATCTCTACTATAACGTCACTGGGTAAGGGCTGGGGCCTCAGCTGGTTTCTCCTGACGCAGGCCTCCACAGGACACTGAACGTACACCTGACAGAATCCCACAGAGTCTGTTTCAAAGAGAAAATATATCAAGGTAGACAAACAATATCTATGATGACCAACTCATTAAAATGACCACATAACGTAATTCCACTGTAACGGAATTACGCTGAGACTCTGACTTTTTCACTTTAAGACGTATGCCAAACAAAAACCATTGATTTCAAAGTTTAACAAACCATACATACAATTCTATGCACGCTGACTACTGGTTTGAACAATTGACACAGTAAATAAATTAAAAACATTTACTGGAAAAATAGATTTGTCAAGTAACCAGGTTCTTGGCAATGCTTTATTCGGTGAAAAAAGTATCTTAGAAATGTCAGTTTCCAGTTGCAGGTGGTTCTACATTTACATTTGGCATGTTAAAGTCATTTAGCAGATGCTCTTATCCAGAGCGACTTACAGTTAGTGCATTCACCTTACGATTGCTAGGTGGGACATGTTTTGTATCGAGTGAGATATGCACCTTGCAACTGTGTAGATCTTTTGTTTTGGTCGCACCGTGTGACACGCTGTCATCTACTTCTACGAGTGGCCACGTCTAGTTCCTGTAAAGATGCTGGGAAAGGCTAGATGTGCTGTCATCTACTTCTACAAGCGGCCACGTCTAGTTCCTGTAAAGATGCTGGGAAAGGCTAGATGTGCGGCAGCCTCCTCACTCGGTAACAAAACAAGGATTTAAACATCTTTGAGTTTTCGTGTAGAACCAACTGCAACTGGAAACAGACATTTCTAAGATATTATTTTTTTTACCGAATCAAGAACGAAGAAAGTATTGCCAAGAACAGTATGAAAAATGTATGCACTCACTAACTGTAAGTCGCTCTGGATAAGAGCGTCTGCTAAAATGACTAAAATGTAAAATGTAACAGGTTAGTTGACAAATCTATGCCGGCGGTTTGTATGGGGCTTTCTTGTAACGCCCAGTAATGGACTCCAAAAATCTTGGGTTTTATCGCATTGTACGCCAGATAATCTGTAGCTAGGAACTGCCCATAAAATGGCAGTTTAACCAAAGTTTCTCTTATCGATTTAACATACGTTTCCTGGCCAGTTGGTACACCTCATATCTCATGCTTGGATAGTAGAAGTTGTCGTCCAGTAGAATGACGAGTGGTGGAGGAGGTGGTCCTTCTAAAGGTGAAGGGTAAGCCTGAGAAGAGCCCACTGACGTCCCGTAGACCTGAGCGGCGTGAAGGAGACGACGCCAGGCATCGCTGTCGATCTGGTAGGCGTTTGGGGTTAGCTGTCCCAGCTCTGTGGGACTCTGTAGGAACTGTTCGACGCACTGTAGCACTGCTTGTCTGTGCAACTTCCATTTAGTTTGCTGAAAGACATGGGCAGGCACAGTGACATGAGGAATACATTCGGACAAAAATATGTCGGCTATTTCAAATAGCATTTACATTTACATTTAAGTCATTTAGCAGACGCTATTATCCAGAGCGACTTACAGGAGCTATTAGGGTTAAGTGCCTTGCTCAAGGGCACATCGACAGATTTTTCACCTAGTCGGCTCGGGGATTAGAACCAGAGACCTTTCGGTTACTGGCACAACGCTCTTAACCACTAATTAACTTCCTTTTGATTCCCCAGGTAAAAATGTTGTCTAATTGCAGTAGTTTACAGGCAGTGTAATGCAATGCAGATTTGATTGAATTTCAGCACAAAACATTGCAGGTGGGTAGTTTGAGCATTTACAGCTGTCAGTGCCTACATTGATATAACAGGACTCAGACGCATCATTACCGTCTGCGGGCGCGTCATATCCTCTTCATCCTCGACCTCTTTCACGTTGAAAGCGTCATCGGGAATCAAGTCATCATAAGAAATGACAGCGGACCTCCACCCTCGTTCTACAGTGTGAGAGTTGACCGCCCGTGCAAGCGTCGACTTTCCTGCTGCAGGCAAGCCGCAGAGAACACACAAGCATGTCCGTGCACATCGCAAATTAACAGTATCTTCATTTAGCTCCATCTACGGAACGGTTGGTCACCTTTGCAACATAATTTCACTACAATTCGTTGAGGAAAGTCCTCTTCCTGCCTACAACAAGTCCACTTCTGGATCCAGTACTTCGATGGTGTTTCGGTAAACATAGTAGTTTATGGCCCAGTGCTGCCACCTATGGTGCTGGAGGTTCTACCAAACCAATGACATGTTCAGAATAATATCAAAGACAGTACAGAATGAAGATAGGCTGAAACTGCTTCTCCAACACACTTGTAGGCGATGTCACGGCGACGTTGGCAACTAAACTCGTCATCGGGTCTAATGGGCCTCTCGCGTCAAACTGCGCATGTGCATGCCGTCTCAAAGGCACTCCTAACGACAAAGTTTTTCAAATCTAATGTTATTGGTCACATACACATATTTAACAGATGTTATTGGTCACATACACTGCTCAAAAAAAATAAGGGAACACTAAAATAACACATCCTAGATCTGAATGAATGAAATAATCGTATTAAATACTTTTTTCTTTACATAGTTGAATGTGCTGACAACAAAATCACACAAAAATTATCAATGGAAATCAAATTTATCAACCCATGGAGGTCTGGATTTGGAGTCACCCTCAAAATTAAAGTGGAAAACCACACTACAGGCTGATCCAACTTTGATGTAATGTCCTCAAAACAAGTCAAAATGAGGCTCAGTAGTGTGTGTGGCCTCCACGTGCCTGGATGACCTCCCTACAACGCCTGGGCATGCTCCTGATGAGGTGGCGGATGGTCTCCTGAGGGATCTCCTCCCAGACCTGGACTAAAGCATCCGCCAACTCCTGGACAGTCTGTGGTGCAACGTGGCGTTGGTGGATGGAGCGAGACATGATGTCCCAGATGTGCTCAATTGGACTCAGGTCTGGGGAAAGGGCGGGCCAGTCCATAGCATCAATGCCTTCCTCTTGCAGGAACTGCTGACACACTCCAGCCACATGAGGTCTAGCATTGTCTTGCATTAGGAGGAACTCAGGGCCAAACGCACCAGCATATGGTCTCACAAGGGGTCTGAGGATCTCATCTCGGTACCTAATGGCAGTCAGGCTACCTCTGGCGAGCACATGGAGGGCTGTGTGGCCCAAAGAAATGCCACCCCACACCATGACTGACCCACCGCCAAACCGGTCATGCTGGAGGATGTTGCAGGCAGCAGAACGTTCTCCACGGCGTCTCCAGACTCTGTCACGTCTGTCACATGTGCTCAGTGTGAACCTGCTTTCATATGTGAAGAGCACAGGGCGCCAGTGGCGAATTTGCCAATCTTGGTGTTCTCTGGCAAATGCCAAACGTCCTGCACGGTGTTGGGCTGTAAGCACAACCCCCACCTGTGGAGGTCGGGCCCTCATACCACCCTCATGAAGTCTGTTTCTGACCGTTTGAGCAGACACATGCACATTTGTGGCCTGCTGGAGGTCATTTTGCAGGGCTCTGGCAGTGCTCCTCCTGCTCCTCCTTGCACAAAGGTGGAGGTAGCGGTCCTGCTGCTGGGTTGTTGCCCTCCTACGGCCTCCTCCACGTCTCCTGATGTACTGGCCTGTCTCCTGGTAGCGCCTCCATGCTCTGGACACTACGCTGACAGACACAGCAAACCTTCATGCCACAGCTCGCATTGATGTGCCATCCTGGATGAGCTGCACTACCTGAGCCACTTGTGGGGGTTGTAGACTCCGTCTCATGCTACCACTAGAGTGAAAGCACCGCCAGCATTCAAAAGTGACCAAAGCATCAGCCAGGAAGCATAGGAACTGAGAAGTGGTCTGTGGTCACCACCTGCAGAACCACTCCTTTATTGGGGGTGTCTTGCTAATTGCCTATAATTTCCACCTGTTGTCTATTCCATTTGCACAACAGCATGTGAAATGTATTGTCAATCAGTGTTGCTTCCTAAGTGGACAGTTTGATTTCACAGAAGTGTGATTGACTTGGAGTTACATTGTGTTGTTTAAGTGTTCCCTTTATTTTTTTGAGCAGTGTATTTAACAGATGTTATTGGTCACATATTTAGCAGATGTTATTGCGGGTGTAGCGAAATGCTTGTTCCTAGCTCCAACAGTGCAGTAGTATCTAACAATTCACAACAATACACACATCTAAAAGTAAAATCATGTAATTAAGAAATATATAAATATTAGGAAGAGCAATGTCAGAGTGGCATTGACTAAAATCCAGTACATACATATGAAATGAGTAAAACAGTATGTAAACATTATTAAAGTGTGTCTATGTATATAGGGCAGCAGCCTCTAAGGTGCAGGGTTGAGTAACCGGGTGGTAGCCGGCTAGTGACAGTGACTAAGTTCAGGGCAGGGTACTGGGTGAAGGCCGGCTAGTGGTGACTATTTAACAGTCTGATGTTATGTGATGAAAGAAATAAAAGCTGAAATAAATCATTCTCTCTACTATTATTCTGACATTTCACATTCTTAAAATAAAAGTGGTGATCCTAACTGACCTAAGACAGGGAATTTTTTACTAGGATTAAATGTCAGGAATTGTGAAAAACTGAGTTTAATTGTATTTGGCTAAGGTATACGTAAACTTCCGACTTCAACTGTGTATATGTAGGTATGTATGTATATACAGTGAGGGAAAAAAGTATTTGATCCCCTGCTGATTTTGTATGTTTGCCCACTGACAAAGACATGATCAGTCTATAATTTTAATGGTAGGTTTATTTGAACAGTGAGAGACAGAATAACAACAAAATAATCTTGAAAAACGCATGTCAAAAATGTGATAAATTGATTTGCATTTTAATGAGGGAAATAAGTATTTGACCCCCTCTCAATCAGAAAGATTTCTGGCTCCCAGGTGTCTTTTATACAGGTAACGAGCTGAGATTAGGAGCACACTCTTGAAGGGAGTGCTCCTAATCTCAGTTTGTTACCTGTATAAAAGACACCTGTCCACAGAAGCAATCAATCAATCAGATTCCAAACTCTCCACCATGGCCAAGTCCAAAGAGCTCTCCAAGGATGTCAGGGACAAGATTGTAGACCTACACAAGGCTGGAATGGGCTACAAGACCATCGCCAAGCAGCTTGGTGAGAAGGTGACAACAGTTGGTGCGATTAATCGCAAATGGAAGAAACACAAAATAACTGTCAATCTCCCTCGGCCTGGGGCTCCATGCAAGATCTCACCTCGTGGAGTTGCAATGATCATGAGAACGGTGAGGAATCAGCCCAGAACTATACAGGAGGATCTTGTCAATGATCTCAAGGCAGCTGGGACCATAGTCACCAAGAAAACAATTGGTAACACACTACGCCGTGAAGGACTGAAATCCTGCAGCGCCCGCAAGGTCCCCCTGCTCAAGAAAGCACATATACATGCCCGTCTGAAGTTTGCCAATGAACATCTGAATGATTCAGAGGAGAACTGGGTGAAAGTGTTGTGGTCAGATGAGACCAAAATCGAGCTCTTTGGCATCAACTCAACTCGCCGTGTTTGGAGAAGGAGGAATGCTGCCTATGACCCCAAGAACACCATCAACCACCGCCAAACATGGAGGTGGAAACATTATGCTTTGGGGGTGTTTTTCTGCTAAGCAGACAGGACAACTACACCGCATCAAAGGGACGATGGACGGTGCCATGTACCGTCAAATCTTGGGTGAGAACCTCCTTCCCTCAGCCAGGGCATTGAAAATGGGTTGTGGATGGGTATTCCAGCATGACAATGACCCAAAACACACGGCCAAGGCAACAAAGGAGTGGCTCAAGAAGAAGCACATTAAGGTCCTGGAGTGGCCTAGCCAGTCTCCAGACCTTAATCCCATAGAAAATCTGTGGAGGGGAGCTGAAGGTTCGAGTTGCCAAACGTCAGCCTCGAAACCTTAATGACTTGGAGAAGATCTGCAAAGAGGAGTGGGACAAAATCCCTCCTGAGATGTGTGCAAACCTGGTGGCCAACTACAAGAAACGTCTGACCTCTGTCATTGCCAACAAGGGTTTTGCCACCAAGTACTAAGTCATGTTTTGCAGAGGGGTCAAATACTTATTTCCTTCATTAAAATGCAAATCAATTTATAATATTTTTGACATGCGTTTTTCTGGATTTTTTTGTTGTTATTCTGTCTCTCACTGTTCAAATAAACCTACCATTAAAATTATAGACTGATCATGTCTTTGTCAGTGGGCAAACGTACAAAATCAGCAGGGGATCAAATACTTTTTTCCCTCACTGTATGTGTGTGTATACTAACTGACCTAAAACAGGGAATTTTTACTAGGATTAAATGTCAGGAATTGTGAAAAACTGAGTTTAAATGTATTTGGCTAAGGTGTATGTAAACTTCCGACTTCAACTATATATAGAAATCAAAGAAAATAATATTTAGCCATGTTATATTCTAGTCCAGTCACACCTCCTCATTCAAAGGGTTTCTTAATTTTTTCTATTTTCTACATTGTAGAATAATAGTGAAGACATCAAAACTATGAAATAACATATATGGAATCATGTAGTAACCAAAGAAGTGTTATATAAAATATATTTTGATTTGTTTTTGACATTCTTCAAATAGCCACCCTTTGCCTTGATGACAGATTTGCACACTCTCAACCAGCTTCATGAGGTAGTCACCTGGAATGGATTTCAATTAACAGGTGTGCCTTGTTAAAAGTTAATTTGTGGAATTTCTTTCCTTCTTAATGTGCTTGAGCCAATCAGTTGTGTTGTGACAAAGTAGTATACAGAAGATAGCCCTATTTGGTAAAAGACCAAGTCCATATTATGGCAAGAACAGCTCAAATAAGCAAAGAGAAACGACAGTCCATCATTACTTTAAAGACATGAAGGTCAGTCAATCCGGAACATTGCAAGAACTTTGAAAGTTTTTTCAAGTGCAGTTGCAAAAACCATCAAGCACTATGATGAAACTGGTTCTCATGAGGACCGCCACAGGAATGGAAGACCCAGAGTTACCTCTGCTGCAGAGGATAAGTACATTAGTTACCAGCCTCAGAAATTGCAGCCCAAATAATTGCTTCAGAGTTCAAGTAACAGACACATCAACATCAACTGTTCAGAGGAAACTCTGTTAATCAGACCTTCATGGTCGAATTGCTGCAAAGAAACCACTACTAAAGGACACCAATAAGAAGAGACTTGCTTGGGCCAAGAAACACAAGCAATGGACATTAGACCAGTGGAAATCTGTCCTTTGGTCTGGAGTCCAAATTTGAGATTTTTGGTTCAAACCGCTGTGTCTTTGTGAGACGCAGTGTGGGTGAACGGATTATCTCTGCATGTGTAGTTCCCACCGTAAAGCATGGAGGAGGTGGTGTTATGGTGTGGGGGTGCTTTGCTGGTGACACCGTCTGAGATTGTTGTAGAAATATTTGACTCAAAAAGTAGTCAACTTAAAAATATTTCTCAAGAGACTGGAACTTGTGAATTTAGACTTTTATTATTTGCGTAACAAAGCCGAGCTTGCTCCATGGAGCAACAACTGCTTGTCCTGAACCGGAGCGCTCCTTTTTACACAGACACATGCATAGCCACACTGATACAGCTGATAGTTCCTCCCTATGTGAATGAATAGCATCTTTCAGTATCACATGTTGGCTACTCACGAGGGCTACTTGCGCTTCTCTAAGTGGGGCCTCTGTATCTTATTAGTGGCATGACTCAAAAAATTATGTACATACGTACGTTAAAGAACAATCACACTCTGTATTGACTATATTTACTATCTAGGCATGCATCTGGAGTACAAAGTATCAATTATGTTCCTTCTGTTTCATCATTATCATTTCATAACACATTATAAAACATATCCATTAATACTTAAACATGATTTAAACATGTCATCCATAACCCATTCTCAACCACATACATTTAAACATTTATCATCCTCCCGCCCAACTACCTCATCCCTATATTGTTATTTATTTTGCTCATTTGTACCCCAGTATCTCTATTTGGACATCATCTCTTGCACGTCTATCATTCCAGTGTTAATACTAATTGTAATTATTTTGCACTATAGCCTATTTATTGCCTTACCTCCATAACTTGCTACATTTGCACACACTGTATATATATGTATTTCTGTTGTATTTTTGACTTTGTTTGTTTTACCCCATATGTAACTCTGTGTTGTTGTTTTTATCGCACTGCTTTGCTTTGTCTTGGCCAGGTCGCAGTTGTAAATGAGAACTTGTTCTCAACTGGTTTACCTGGTTAAATAAAGGTGGAAAAAAAAAAAAAAAAAAAATTATGTGCATGTGGCCATGTGTCAGGTCATAAGGTCATAAGCACAAAGAAATGATAACACTAGTTCCATTGTTACTCCAATCTCCACACAGCCTCCACGAGGAGTTGTATCTACGTCACACGTCATTGACATAACCAGACCAGCTGCAGGGAGTTTATGAAAAACACATACATGTCTCTGCTCTGTATTAACCCTTCAACTGGTTCTCAATCCATAAACATTTTAAGGCATATAGGTGTTTAATTCTACAACATATGTACTTGAAAATCATCCATAAGATTAATTTAGAATTCATGGTAGACTTAACCAGCATGGCTACCACAGCATTCTGCAGCGATACGCCATCCCATCTGGTTTGGGCTCAGGGGGACTATTGTTTGTTTTTCAACAGGACAATGACCCAACACACCTCCAGGCTGTGTAAGGGCTATTTTACCAAGAAGGAGAGAGATGGAGTGCTGCATCAGATGACCTGGCCTCCACAATCCCCAGACCTCAACCAAATTGAGATGGTTTGGGATGAGTCGGACCACAGAGTGAAGGTAAATCAGCCAACAAGTGCTCAGCATATGTGGGAACTCCTTCAAGACTGTTGGAAAAGCATTCCAGGTGAAGCTGGTTGAGAGAATGCCAAGAGTGTGCAAAGCTGTCATCAAGGCAAAGGGTGGCTACTTTGAAGAATCTCAAATATAAAATATATTTTGATTTGTTTAACACTGTGGTGTCCAAGTCAACGTTGCTAATTATGCTGTGATGATAAGAAGTCCGCTTACACTGTTCTTTGATTATAAAGATTTATTGTATCAAAGTTCACAGTATTAATTTACAGATATCTGCAGTTATATCTGGAGAGAAACGGCCAATCTGTTGATCCAATATGTTGTCTCTCCCTCCCTTTGTTCAGAACCTGGTATTTATATCCCATGTAACATAATATGGCGTGATTTTAATAAACCAATCCCCGGCTTTCACATATCTCCAAATGTCCTCTATTCCAAGAAACCTATGTAGCAATGCTTTTCCAAATGCTTCAGCAAAGCAGAGTAAAGTTCATCTATTACACCATTTGCAAACATCAGCAAAATCAATAGACCTTCAGACACTGCAACACTTTTTTTGGTTACTACATGATTCAATATGTGTTATTTCATAGTTTTGATGTCTTCACTATTATTCTACAATGTAGAAATAGTTTTTAAAAAAATAAAGAAAAACCCTGGAATGAGGAGGTGTGTCCAAACGTTTGACTGT
Source organism: Coregonus clupeaformis (assembly GCF_020615455.1). Lineage (NCBI taxonomy): Eukaryota > Metazoa > Chordata > Actinopteri > Salmoniformes > Salmonidae > Coregonus > Coregonus clupeaformis. Next base: position 26,558 of record NW_025533982.1, read on the forward strand.
AGGTGTGTCCAACTCTGCATTGTGTCCAGTAAGCATTTCACTGTTAGTCTACACCTGTTGTCTACAAAGCATGTGACAATTTTCTTTTTTTGACTTCTCAAATCCCGGCCTGGTCTGTCTCGCGATGTTGCGCCTCTGGGTTTAGAAACTCGGATAATATTCTACTGTACCTCGGAATGAAAGATAGGCCTAATAATACAAATGAAAATAAGGAGAGAAATCTTATAGTCAATATTTATTATGAGTAACATTTAAAGCAACACATTTAAATATAAACAAATATTGTAACGGCTCATAAAATTACATTTTGAGCCTTATTGAAACTTAATATCAACAATATGTATATTTTTATTACAAAATGTTACCTTCATTTCCATAGTACAATATAAAAAGGAATATCTTAAGTCCCTGTCACCAAATTATGTTCCTGCAATAAAATTATTTTAAAAAATTGAGATATCCACAAACGAACATACAATGTACGCAATTTACAATAAGGAATAAGGTTAAAGCCGTGTTATGTCCAAAGGGGTGTTTCTGTCAGGGTATTTGGGAGGGAGGGATGGGTTTGGGAACCCCTGGTCCTTGCTGGGGGAGAGGTGGCTGGGTGGCAGGAGGTTTGTTCCGATAGTTTTCTCCATACCTAAAAGTGACACATTAAAACAAAAAAAATCAACATAAAAAAACAAATACAACTAAGGCATATGCAATGACACTTTTTTCCCCCCAAATGAAAGTCAAAATATGCTATGATAAAGCATTAATACCTGGGACCTGAGGTAGCTGATGGCGGATATGCAGGCATTGGCTGGAAACAGATATGAAGAGCGCAGAATTACTACAACATATAAATGATGAATAAAATCAGGTCCTAGATCTGTTTGTGTCGTATCGCCCACTCCCATTGGTCATCGCCAGACATGGCCAGGCTATCGCCCACTCCCATTGGTCATCGCCAGACATGGCCAGGCTATCGCCCACTCCCATTGGTCATCGCCAGACATGGCCAGGCTATCGCCCACTCCCATTGGTCATCGCCAGACATGGCCAGGCTATCGCCCACTCCCATTGGTCATCGCCAGACATGGCCAGGCTATCGCCCACTCCCATTGGTCATCGCCAGACATGGCCAGGCTATCGCCCACTCCCATTGGTCGTCGCCAGACATGGCCAGGCTATCGCCCACTCCCATTGGTCATCGCCAGACATGGCCAGGCTATCGCCCACTCCCATTGGTCGTCGCCAGACATGGCCAGGCTATCGCCCACTCCCATTGGTCATCGCCAGACATGGCCAGGCTATCGCCCACTCCCATTGGTCATCGCCAGACATGGCCAGGCTATCGCCCACTCCCATTGGTCATCGCCAGACATGGCCAGGCTATCGCCCACTCCCATTGGTCATCGCCAGACATGGCCAGGCTAGTGAAAGAAAAGGTCTAACCAGACATGTTTGAGGCTTTGGGTTTAATCCCCTGCAAAGGATGACTTCCCTGCACATTTTTACCACGATGGCAGTTGATGGAAAAAACCTGCTCAGCTCTGTATTCTGTTCCACTTAACAAAGACATAGTGTGGTCTGAAATTATTGACCCCCTTGATAAAGATGAGCAAAAATGACTATAAAATAAATCATTTAAAATATTGAGCTATATATTCCCATTTACATTTACATTACATTTTACATTTTAGTCATTTAGCAGACGCTCTTATCCAGAGCGACTTACAGTTAGTGAGTGCATACATTATTTATTTTATTGTTATAAAAAAAAAAAAAATCATACTAGCCCCCTGTGGGAAACGAACCCACAACCCTGGCGTTGCAAACGCCATGCTCTACCAACTGAGCTACATCCCTGCTGGCCATTCCCTCCCCTACCCTGGACGACGCTGGGCCAATTGTGCGATCTGGAAGTGTTCTGTACGGAGGAATGGTCTAAGATCCCTCCCATTGTGTTCTCCAACTCATTAAACATTTTAGAAAAAGGCTCAGTGCTGTTATCCTTGCAAGGTCAGGTATTGAAAACAGGGGTGTCAATTTTGACCTTTACCTTTTTGAGAATTATGTATTAAATAATCATTTCCATTTTTTTTATAGCTCATTATTTTAATGATTTATTTCAGTCATTTTTGCTCATCTTTATCAAGGGTGTCAATATCAGATCCCACTGTACATGCAGTGGAACTGTTTACCTGACGGGGTGGGGCCTGTGTTGCTGGGAAAACTGTTTACCTGACGGGGTGGGGCCTGTGTTGCTGGGGCCTGTGGAGTTGCTCGTCTTGGGACATGGCCATTCGCTGTGTTCTTTGACCTGCGGACATTAGACATCATCATGTGAAAAGCAACAGCTGTGACTGGGAGAAAGTTACCCAGTTTTACAAATACATGCTTTTAATCTCATACAATTTCTATGTCACACAACCTGTTGAACGAATCAAAGAAATGCCACAAACTAGGTTTGTACGGTTTTGAGATGAGATGTACCCAGTTTGTCACTTTTTTTGTTGGTTTACTCATAAGCTAGGAGTCTATAGCTAGGCTAGGCGTCTATAGCTAGGCTAGGCGTCTATAGCTAGGCTAGGCGTCTATAGCGAGGCTAGGCGTCTATAGCTAGGCTAGGCGTCTATAGCTAGGCGTCTATAGCTAGGCTAGGCGTCTATAGCGAGGCTAGGCGTCTATAGCTAGGCTAGGCGTCTATAGCGAGGCTAGGCGTCTATAGCGAGGCTAGGCGTCTATAGCTAGGATGGGCGTCTATAGCGAGGCTAGGCGTCTATAGCTAGGCTAGGAGTCTATAGCTAGGCGTCTATAGCGAGGCTAGGTGTCTATAGCTAGGCTAGGAGTCTATAGCTAGGCTAGGCGTCTATAGCTAGGCTAGGCGTCTATAGCTAGGCATCTATAGCGAGGCTAGGCGTCTATAGTTAGGCTAGGCGTCTATAGCTAGGCTAGGCGTCTATAGCTAGGCTAGGCGTCTATAGCGAGGCTAGGCGTCTATAGCGAGGCTAGGCGTCTATAGCTAGGCTAGGCGTCTATAGCGAGGCTAGGTGTCTATAGCGAGGCTAGGAGTCTATAGCTAGGCTAGGCGTCTATAGCTAGGCTAGGCGTCTATAGCTAGGCTAGGCGTCTATAGCTAGGCTAGGCGTCTATAGCTAGGCTAGGCCTCTATAGCGAGGCTAGGACTCTATAGCTAGGCTAGGAGTCTATAGCTAGGCGTCTATAACTAGGCTAAGCGTCTATAGCTAGGATAGGCGTCTATAGCTAGGCTAGGCCTCTATAGCTAGGCTAGGCCTCTATAGCTAGGCTAGGCGTCTATAGCTAGGCTAGGAGTCTATAGCTAGGCGTCTATAGCTAGGCTAGGTGTCTATAGCTAGGCTAGGAGTCTATAGCTAGGCGTCTATAGCGAGGCTAGGTATCTATAGCTAGGCTAGGAGTCTATAGCTAGGCTAGGCGTCTATAGCTAGGCTAGGCGTCTATAGCTAGGCGTCTATAGCGAGGCTAGGCGTCTATAGTTAGGCTAGGCGTCTATAGCTAGGCTAGGCGTCTATAGCTAGGCTAGGCGTCTATAGCTAGGCTAGGCGTCTATAGCTAGGCTAGGCGTCTATAGCTAGGCTAGGCGTCTATAGCGAGGCTAGGAGTCTATAGCTAGGCTAGGCGTCTATAGCGAGGCTAGGAGTCTATAGCTAGGCTAGGCGTCTATAGCTAGGCTAGGCGTCTATAGCGAGGCTAGGCGTCTATAGCTAGGCTAGGCATCTATAGCTAGGCTAGGCCTCTATAGCTAGGCTAGGAGTCTATAGCTAGGCTAGGAGTCTATAGCTAGGCGTCTATAGCGAGGCTAGGCGTCTATAGCGAGGCAAGGCGTCTATAGCGAGGCAAGGCGTCTATAGCGAGGCATCTATAGCGAGGCTAGGAGTCTATAGCGAGGCTAGGCGTCTATAGCGAGGCTAGGCGTCTATAGCGAGGCAAGGCGTCTATAGCGAGGCGTCTATAGCTAGGCTAGGCGTCTATAGCTAGGCTAGGCGTCTATAGCGAGGCTAGGCGTCTATAGCGAGGCTAGGCGTCTATAGCTAGGCTAGGCGTCTATAGCTAGGCTAGGCGTCTATAGCGAGGCTAGGCGTCTATAGCGAGGCTAGGCGTCTATAGCTAGGCTAGGCGTCTATAGCGAGGCGTCTATAGCTAGGCTAGGAGTCTATAGCGAGGCTAGGCGTCTATAGCTAGGCTAGGCGTCTATAGCTAGGCTAGGCGTCTATAGCTAGGCTAGGCGTCTATAGCGAGGCGTCTATAGCTAGGCTAGGCCTCTATAGCTAGGCTAGGAGTCTATAGCTAGGCTAGGAGTCTATAGCTAGGCGTCTATAGCGAGGCTAGGCGTCTATAGCGAGGCAAGGCGTCTATAGCGAGGCAAGGCGTCTATAGCGAGGCATCTATAGCGAGGCTAGGAGTCTATAGCGAGGCTAGGCGTCTATAGCGAGGCTAGGCGTCTATAGCGAGGCTAGGCGTCTATAGCGAGGCGTCCTATAGCTAGGCTAGGCGTCTATAGCTAGGCCAGGCGTCTATAGCGAGGCCAGGCGTCTATAGCGAGGCTAGGCGTCTATAGCCAGGCTAGGCGTCTCATAGCCAGGCTAGGCGTCTATAGCGAGGCTAGGCGTCTATAGCGAGGCTAGGCGTCTATAGCTAGGCTAGGCGTCTATAGCGAGGCGTCTATAGCTAGGCTAGGAGTCTATAGCGAGGCTAGGCGTCTATAGCTAGGCTAGGCGTCTATAGCTAGGCTAGGCGTCTATAGCTAGGCTAGGCGTCTATAGCGAGGCGTCTATAGCTAGGCTAGGAGTCTATAGCGAGGCTAGGCGTCTATAGCGAGGCTAGGCGTCTATAGCTAGGCTAGGCGTCTATAGCGAGGCTAGGCGTCTATAGCTAGGCTAGGAGTCTATAGCTAGGCTAGGCGTCTATAGCTAGGCTAGGCGTCTATAGCTAGGCTAGGCGTCTATAGCTAGGCTAGGCGTCTATAGCTAGGCTAGGCGTCTATAGCTAGGCTAGGCGTCTATAGCTAGGCTAGGCGTCTATAGCTAGGCTAGGCGTCTATAGCTAGGCTAGGCGTCTATAGCTAGGTGTCCATCCAATTAGCAATAGATTTTCATGCGAATACTCTAGAATCCGCATAAAGAAAATATACACATTTTCCCACCAGTGGTGTGTTTCCACCAAACTGACTTGTTGCGGATAAAAAAAAGTGCGTGATGACGAAGTGCACACGAAATGTTCTTCTTCGCTTAAGTATTCGTGTACCGAATAACAATCTAAAGTTCAATATGTTTCCGTTTGCATTTTTAACTCGACCAATAGTTTTTTTTCACAACTGTTTGCGTTAAAATAGCAAATGTGCCCACTCTGGTCTTGGCTCTCAGATACAGAAGGTTAGTCTGAGCTCCAGCCAACCGCTCAACAGCTCTCAGATAGAGTAGGTTAGTCTGAGCTCCAGCCAACCGCTCAACAGCTCTCAGATAGAGTAGGTTAGTCTGAGCTCCAGCCAACCGCTCAACAGCTCTCAGATAGAGTAGGTTAGTCTGAGCTCCAGCCAACCGCTCAACAGCTCTCAGATAGAGTAGGTTAGTCTGAGCTCCAGCCAACCGCTCAACAGCTCTCAGATAGAGTAGGTTAGTCTGAGCTCCAGCCAACCGCTCAACAGCTCTCAGATAGAGTAGGTTAGTCTGAGCTCCAGCCAACCGCTCAACAGCTCTCAGATAGAGTAGGTTAGTCTGAGCTCCAGCCAACCGCTCAACAGCTCTCAGATAGAGTAGGTTAGTCTGAGCTCCAGCCAACCGCTCAACAGCTCTCAGATAGAGTAGGTTAGTCTGAGCTCCAGCCAACCGCTCAACAGCTCTCAGATAGAGAAGGTTAGTCTGAGCTCCAGCCAACCGCTCAACAGCTCTCAGATAGAGTAGGTTAGTCTGAGCTCCAGCCAACCGCTCAACAGCTCTCAGATAGAGTAGGTTAGTCTGAGCTCCAGCCAACCGCTCAACAGCTCTCAGATAGAGTAGGTTAGTCTGAGCTCCAGCCAACCGCTCAACAGCTCTCAGATAGAGTAGGTTAGTCTGAGCACCAGCCAACCGCTCAACAGCTCTCAGATAGAGTAGGTTAGTCTGAGCTCCAGCCAACTGCTCAACAGCTCTCAGATACAGTGGGTTAGTCTGAGCTCTAGCCAACCGCTCAACAGCTCTCAGATACAGTGGGTTAGTCTGAGCTCCAGCCAACCGCTCAACAGCTCTCAGATACAGTGGGTTAGTCTGAGCTCCAGCCAACCGCTCAACAGCTCTCAGATACAGAAGGTTAGTCTGAGCTCCAGCCAACCGCTCAACAGCTCTCAGATACAGTGGGTTAGTCTGAGCTCCAGCCAACCGCTCAACAGCTCTCAGATACAGTGGGTTAGTCTGAGCTCCAGCCAACCGCTCAACAGCTCTCAGATACAATGGGTTAGTCTACATGATGAGATTATTATGGGTAAGAGAGAGAGAGTATTTGTGTTTGTCAAACGGCAGTCGAGCATCGATCATCATGTCACCAGAATAAGACCTTAGATTTTTTTTGGCAGTCGAGCATCATGTCACCAGAATAAGACCCTCGATATTTATTGGAAAGGAGCATCAAGCTCATCACCGTGCACTTTCACCACCCTGTGAAGTTCATCATAACTTATTTAATCTGTAGCCTGATAAACTGAATGGTTTCCAGAGTCGCAGTGGGAGGACCACACACCATATCATCGCGTGACCCCAAGTTTACTTCGATATAATGGTTATTATTTCAATATTTGCACATAAAAAGGTGTTTCCGTCGCCATTTCTCGCATAAATAATATGATCAATCCAAAAGGATCCCACCATTGTCGAACAAACACATGATCTGCTAGCATTTATACCATGTCACCGCAACATCCTGTTTCCATCACAGCTGACTTTACTCACAAACTGTGGATGGAAACGTGGTTATAGACAAACATTGTTTATACACATGACTGGGTTTACCTCGAGCATGTTGAGCGCAGTCCTTTGAGGCATCGTTCCAGGGTATCCCTTCTAAACACATAGAGCAGCACCAACACCAGGAGCACCAGGATGGGAACCACCAGCAGAAAGAAGATCAGCAGGCCGTCCCTCAGGGAGTGATCTGGGAACAGCAGAGGGATAGTTATTAGTGAAGATCAGCAGGCCGTCCCCCAGGGAGTGATCTGGGAACAGCAGAGGGATAGTTATTAGTGAAGATCAGCAGGCCGTCCCTCAGGGAGTGATCTGGGAACAGCAGAGGGATAGTTATTAGTGAAGATCAGCAGGCCGTCCCTCAGGGAGTGATCTGGGAACAGCAGAGGGATAGTTATTAGTGAAGATCAGCAGGCCGTCCCCCAGGGGAGTGATCTGGGAACAGCAGAGGGATAGTTATTAGTGAAGATCAGCAGGCCGTCCCCCAGGGGAGTGATCTGGGAACAGCAGAGGGATAGTTATTAGTGAAGATCAGCAGGCCGTCCCTCAGGGGAGTGATCTGGGAACAGCAGAGGGATAGTTATTAGTGAAGATCAGCAGGCCGTCCCACAGGGAGTGATCTGGGAACAGCAGAGGGATAGTTATTAGTGAAGATCAGCAGGCCGTCCCTCAGGGAGTGATCTGGGAACAGCAGAGGGATAGTTATTAGTGAAGATCAGCAGGCCGTCCCTCAGGGAGTGATCTGGGAACAGCAGAGGGATAGTTATTAGTGAAGATCAGCAGGCCGTCCCCCAGGGAGTGATCTGGGAACAGCAGAGGGATAGTTATTAATGAAGATCAGCAGGCCGTCCCTCAGGGAGTGATCTGGGAACAGCAGAGGGATAGTTATTAGTGAAGATCAGCAGGCCGTCCCCAGGGAGTGATCTGGGAACAGCAGAGGGATAGTTATTAGTGAAGATCAGCAGGCCGTCCCTCAGGGAGTGATCTGGGAACAGCAGAGGGATAGTTATTAGTGAAGATCAGCAGGCCGTCCCACAGGGAGTGATCTGGGAACAGCAGAGGGATAGTTATTAGTGAAGATCAGCAGGCCGTCCCTCAGGGAGTGATCTGGGAACAGTTATTAGTAAAGAGAACAATACAACTTTATTGTCCATGTTACAACAAATGCGTCTTCTGCCCCAACTCCCCTGACAGCACGCATCACACACAGGTGCAGTCCATTCAGCTCACTCTGTGCAGTGTGACGAGTTCGCACATTTGAGACATGCCTGAACTGCAAACCCAATCGGTGCACAGGGCGAGGTAAAACACCTTACCATATAGACCAGCAGACAGGACTGATCATGAGGGATCCACTTTAAAAGACACTCTACTACACTTGAAAGCCAATCAATTAAGCTATAATATATCAGACAGCGGTAGTAACAATCTATAATGGCAGGTAGAGATGGGAAAGGTGTTCAGTACCTATTTATAATGGCAGGTAGAGATGGGAAAGGTGTACAGTGAACAGTACCTATCTGAGCAGGGCCGCTGTCCACACTGCCCCCACTCCCGGACTTGGCACAGTAAGGAGGTCCCCAGCCGTCAATACAGTGGCAGTTCCCCTTGTTATTACACACCTGGGGAAGATATATCAACCAATCAATCAATCAATTAATTAATTAACCAATCAACCAACCAATACAATAGACACTGAGATCTCTCCCCAGAAGTGGCCATCAGAGAGCCTGCAACATGTGATGTGTCCAACCCCTTCTAGACACTGACATCTCTCCCCAGAAGAGGCCATCAGAGAGCCTGCAACATGTGATGTGTCCAAGCCCTTCTAAAGGACGAGATCTCTCCCCAGAAGAGGCCATCAGAGAGCCTGCAACATGTGATGTGTCCAACCCCTTCTAGACACTGAGATCTCTCCCCAGAAGAGGCCATCAGAGAGCCTGCAACATGTGATGTGTCCAACCCCTTCTACAGGATGAGATCTCTCCCCAGAAGAGGCCATCAGAGAGCCTGCAACATGTGATGTGTCCAACCCCTTCTAGAGGACGAGATCTCTCCCCAGAAGAGGCCATCAGAGAGCCTGCAACATGTGATGTGTCCAACCCCTTCTAGACACTGAGATCTCTCCCCAGAAGAGGCCATCAGAGAGCCTGCAACATGTGATGTGTCCAACCCCTTCTAGACACTGAGATCTCTCCCCAGAAGAGGCCATCAGAGAGCCTGCAACATGTGATGTGTCCAACCCCTTCTAGACACTGACATCTCTCCCCAGAAGAGGCCATCAGAGAGCCTGCAACATGTGATGTGTCCAACCCCTTCTAGAGGATGAGATCTCTCCCCAGAAGAGGCCATCAGAGAGCCTGCAACATGTGATGTGTCCAACCCCTTCTTATCTTACCCCCCGACTGTTACATGTGTTCTTGGCATCACAGTGGAGGTTCACAGGCAGTAGAGCTGAGGCATTCACACACTGGAAGTCAATACAGGCCTGGAAGAAAAAAGAGATGAGTACTGGGTTTTATCTCTGGATTCAATCAAATGTCCCATAGCAATGTCTACAAAGCATTACTGTACTCCTAATGCCTCAACACACACCCACACCCTGTGGAAGAAGTGAAATCATCTTAGAAAGATAGGTTGGCAGGTAGCTTAGTGGTTTAGAGCGTTGTGCCAGTAACCAAAAGGTCGCTGGTTCTAATCCCTGAGCCGACTAGGTGAAAAATCTGTCGATGTGCCCTTGAGCAAGGCACTTAACCCTAATTGCTCCTGTAAGTCGCTCTGGATAAGAGTGTCTGCTAAATGACTAAAATGTCAAATGGAAAGATGGAAAAGGGACCCCAAAACCAAAATGACCCATAAGCCTTACCATTCCCTTGGCACAGGGGCTGCCCCGGTGGACATAGGCAGGGTCCAGAACATCAGTGCCAAGGTTAAAGTCTGCGTTGACACATGACGAGCCATCTATAATCTGGTTACTGACGGAGCCTCCAGGAGGGGGCTTGTTGGTGTCTACATTAGTGCACTGCACCTTCCCACACATGGCATTACTGCAGGGAGACAGTGGAGACAGGGACGGCATCAGCAGTAACTCTATACTCAGCCCGTTTCTGGTTCTATACTCAGCCCGTTTCTGGTTCTATACTCAGCCCGTTTCTGGTTCTATACTCAGTCTGTTTCTGGTTCTATACTCAGCCCGTTTCTGGTTCTATACTCAGTCTGTTTCTGTTTCTATACTCAGCCCGTTTCTGGTTCTATACTCAGCCTGTTTCTGGTTCTATACTCAGCCTGTTTCTGGTTCTATACTCAGCCTGTTTCTGGTTCTATACTCAGCCCGTTTCTGGTTCTATACTCAGCCCGTTTCTGGTTCTATACTCAGTCTGTTTCTGGTTCTATACTCAGCCCGTTTCTGGTTCTATACTCAGCCCGTTTCTATTCTCAGCCCGTTTCTGGTTCTATACTCAGTCTGTTTCTGGTTCTATACTCAGCCCGTTTCTGGTTCTATACTCAGCCCGTTTCTATTCTCAGCCCGTTTCTGGTTCTATACTCAATTCCTATACTCAGGCCGTTTCTGGTTCAATTGTCAGTCTGTTTCTGTTTCTATACTCAGCCCGTTTCTATACTCAGCCCGTTTCCTATACTCAGCCCGTTTCGGTTTCTATACTCAGGCCGTTTCTATACTCAGCCCGTTTCCTATACTTGGTCTGTTTCTATACTCAGCCCGTTTCTGTTTCTATACTCAGCCCGTTTCCTATACTCAGCCCGTTTCTGTTTCTGTTCCTATACTCAGCCCGTTTCTATTCTCAGCCCGTTTCTGGTTCTATACTCAGTCTGTTTCTGGTTCTATACTCAGCCCGTTTCTGGTTCTATACTCAGCCCGTTTCTATTCTCAGCCCGTTTCTGGTTCTATACTCTGGCCGTTTCTATACTCAGTCTGGTTCTGGTTCTATACTCAGCCCGTTTCTGGTTCTATACTCAGCCCGTTTCTATTCTCAGCCCGTTTCTGGTTCTATACTCAGCCCGTTTCTGGTTCTATACTCAGCCCGTTTCTGGTTCTATACTCAGCCCGTTTCTATTCTCAGCCCGTTTCTGGTTCTATACTCAATTCCTATACTCAGGCCGTTTCTGGTTCAATTGTCAGTCTGTTTCTGTTTCTATACTCAGCCCGTTTCTATACTCAGCCCGTTTCCTATACTCAGCCCGTTTCGGTTTCTATACTCAGGCCGTTTCTATACTCAGCCCGTTTCCTATACTTGGTCTGTTTCTATACTCAGCCCGTTTCTGTTTCTATACTCAGCCCGTTTCCTATACTCAGCCCGTTTCTGTTTCTGTTCCTATACTCAGCCCGTTTCTGTTTTCTATACTCAGCCCGTTTTCCTATACAATATGACAAATATAAATTCACTAAGACAAAATAAATAAAATATTTCTTATCTTACTTTTAATTATGAATGCTGATAACAAATTCTGAGCACTTACGCCGAGCTACATTTCACATAGTTCCCTGACGATGTCATTCCACAGTTCCCAAACGTATCCCCCTTTAGATTAGCAGTCTGAAAGCAGACATCTGCTGCCTTTCTTGCACCTGGAAATAAAATAATCAAAAGATATACATTTCAGACAAAGAAATAAAAGTATTAACTGCCAGACACAAGGTGACAGTACTTTCTTGTTCGTTTAAAAAGGCCAATGCAGTCATGTCAGATATACCGGTATTCATTTTGTACAATAGCCTACCTTCTTCAAAGAGAAATTTGCATTGGTAGTCGTAGGTCTGGCAGCGGCCCTCGTAACAGTACGCTGCGTCATTCTCACAGGGAAGCCCGTCCATGATATAGAAGTCAGAGGGACAGAAGGCTGTGGAGCCGTTGCAGTATTCTGGGAGGTCACATGTGTTGACAGATCCCCTGCACGGTGTCCCTGACACGCTGATCTGAAATTGGAGAGAAATTAGGCCGGAGAAACGTTATTAATAATTTTTCAAAATCGGTTGACGGATCCATCATTGCATTAAAAAGTTGAAACCTCCCAAACATTTCTGACAAACAGCGCAACACAATCCTAGGCCCTCCCCCCCCAACAAACGACTCTAATTGAAAATCATTGATTTGCTGTCAGGTTTGGGAGCATCCTAATCCATACAGTTTAGAAGACAGACAGCAGCCGACTAACCTTGCAGTCCTTGCAGCAGCTTCCCTGAGCGCAGGCCGATCCCCAGGTCAACTTACAGGTGGCCGCGTCACAGCACTTATTGGTACACTCCTGCAACATTGGCAAGATTAGCAAATTTAGGCATGACACGCCAACAACTAATTCTGAACCTACACATCCATGCATAACTGACCAAATTATAAAACAAATCCTTAAAGTGAGTGTGGAAGAGCTGAAAAAAAAAAAGATTGTTGTCTATCAACAATGATAAAGCTACCTGGGTCTGACATCTTGGATGGAAAATTACTGAAGATGATAGCGGACGATATTGCCACTCCTATTTGCCATATCTTCAATCTAAGCCTGCAGGAAAGTGTGTGCCCTCAGGCCTGGAGGGAAGCGAAAGTAATTCCACTACCAAAGAATAGCAAAGCAACTTTTATCGGCTCAAACAGCCGACCAATCAGCCTGTTACCAACCCTTAGTAAAGGGGCCATTTCTTTGGGGGACCAAATACAATGCTATTTCACAGTTAACAGACTTTCAGCACGATAATAGGGAAGGATATTCAACAAGCACAACACTGACTGATGACTGGCTGAGAGAAATTGATGATAAAAAAGATTGTGGGAGCTGTTCTGTTAGTCTTCAGTGCAGCTTCTGACATTATCAATCATAATCTGCTGCTGGAAAAACGTATGTGTTATGGCTTTACACCCCCTGCTGTGGATAAAGGGTTACCTGTCTAACAGAACACAGAGGGTGTTCTTTAATGGAAGCCTCTCCAACATAATCCAGGTAGAATCAGGAATTCCCCAGGGCAGCTGTCTAGGCCCCTTACTTTTTTCAATCTTTCCTAATGACCTGCCACTGGCTCTGAGTAAAGCCAGTTTGTCTATGTATGCTGATGACTCAACACTATACACGTCAGCTACTACAGCGACTGAAATCACTGCAACACTTAAAGAGCTGCAGTCAGTTTAAGAATGGGTGGCAAGAAATAAGCTGGTCCTAAATATTTAAAAAACTAAAAGCATTGTATTTGGGACCAATCATTCACTAAACACTAAACCTCAACTAAATCCTGTAATGAATAATGTGGAATTTGAGCAAGCTGAGGAGACTAAACTGCATGGAGTAACCCTGGGTTGTAAAATGTAATTGTCAAAACATATTGATGAAACAGTAGCTAAGATGTCCATAATAAAAGTGCTGCTCTGCTTTCTTGACATTGCTATCAACAGGGCAGGTCCTACAGGCCCTAGTTTTGTGGTACCTGGACTACTGTTCAGTCCTGTGGTCAGGTGCCACAAAGAGGGACTTGGGAAATTACAATTGGCCCAGAACAGGGCAGCACGGCTGGCCCTTAAATTACACGGAGAGCTAACATTATTAATATGCATGTCAATCTCTCCTGGCTCAAAGTGGAGGAGAGATTCACTTCATCACTACTTGTATTTGTGAGAAGTATTTGACATGCTGAATGCACTGAGCTGTCTGTTTAAACTACTGGCACACAGCTCGGACACCCATGCATACCCGACAAGACATGCCACCAGAGGTCTCTTCACAGTCCCCAAGTCCAGAACAGACTATGGGAGGCGCACAGTACTACATAGAGCCATGACTACATGGAACTCTATTCCACATCAACTCATTCAAGCAGTAGAATCAGATATTTTTTTTTAAACCAGATAAAACTACACCTTATGGAACAGCCGGGACTGTGAAGAGACACACACACAGACACAGACACACATAAGACACGTACACAAGGATAGATATGTGATAGAGTAGTGGCCTGAGGGAACACACTTAATGTGTTGTGAAATCGGTTGTAATTGTATATAACTGCCTTAATTTTGTTGGACCAAGTACAGTAGCTGCTGCCTTGGCAGGAACTAATGGGGATCCATAATAAACCCCAGGAAGAGTAGCCGCTGCCTTGGCAGGAACTAATGGGGATCCATAATAAACCCCAGGAAGAGTAACTGCTGCCTTGGCAGGAACTAATGGGGATCCATAATAAACCCCAGGAAGAGAAGCTGCTGCCTTGGCAGGAACTAATGGGGATCCATAACAAACCCCAGGAAGAGAAGCTGCTGCCTTGGCAGGAACTAATGGGGATCCATAATAAACCCCAGGAAGAGAAGCTGCTGCCTTGGCAGGAACTAATGGGGATCCATAATAAACCCCAGGAAGAGTAGCTGCTGCCTTGGCAGGAACTAATGGGGATCCATAATAAACCCCAGGAAGAGTAGCTGCTGCCTTGGCAGGAACTAATGGGGATCCATAATAAACCCCAGGAAGACTAGATGCTGCCTTGACTCCAGTATCTATGCTGCAATAGTCTATGTGCCGGGGGGCTGGGGTCAGTCTGTTATATCTGGTGTTATTCTCCTGTCTTATCTGGTGTCCTGTATGAATTTAAGTATGCTCCCTCTAATTCTCCCTCTCTCTCTCTCTCCCCTCCCGGAGGACCTGAACCCTAGGACCATGCCTCAGGACTACCTGGCCTGATGACTCCTGGCTGTCCCCAGTCCACCTGGTCGTGCTGCTGCTCCAGTTTCAACTGTTCTGCCTGCGACTATGGAACCCTGACCTGTTCACTGGACGTGCTGCCTTGTCCCAGAACTGCTGTTTTCAACTCTCTCTCTCTACCGCACCTGCTATTTCAACCTCTAAATGCCCGGCTATGAAAAGCCAAGTGACATTTACTCCTGAGGTACTGACCTGTTGCAACCTCTACATTTGACATTTTAGTCATTTAGCAGACGCTCTTATCCAGACCGACTTACAGTTAGTGAGTGCAATTCTTTTTTTTTTTTTCATACTGGTCCCCCGTGGGAATCGAACCCACAACCCTGGCGTTGCAAGCGCCATGCTCTACCAACTGAACTACACAGGACTACAACCACTGTGATTATTATTTTACCCTGCTGGTCATCTATGAAGAGTAGCTGCTGCCTTGTCAGGAACTAATGGGGATCCATAATAAACCCCAGGAAGAGTAGCTGCTGCCTTGGCAGGAACTAATGGGGATCCATAATAAACCCCAGGAAGAGTAGCTGCTGCCTTGGCAGGAACTAATGGGGATCCATAATAAACCCCAGGAAGAGTAGCTGCTGCCTTGGCAGGAACTAATGGGGATCCATAATGAATCCAAAACACCAAACAACACTCAGCCAAAGCTCCCATTAACACAACAGCTTCGTAATAATATAAAGCAATTAATCATGAATCAATTATACATATCAATCAATGTGTCAATGAATCAACAAATCAAGCATTATAGAAAGCCATTCAATAGGTAACTTATTCCCACTAGTATGGTGAGGCACCATGGCCTATTGTTATTGTCGACAGACAGACAGACAGACAGGTAGTCAGACAGACAGGTAGTCAGACAGACAGGTAGTCAGACAGAGACAGACAGGTAGTCAGACAGACAGACAGAGACAGACAGGCAGACAGACAGGTAGTCAGACAGACAGGCAGACAGACAGAGACAGACAGGCAGACAGACAGGTAGTCAGACAGACAGGTAGTCAGACAGAGACAGACAGGCAGACAGACAGGTAGTCAGACAGACAGGCAGACAGACAGACAGACAGGCAGACAGACAGGTAGTCAGACAGACAGGTAGTCAGACAGAGACAGACAGGCAGACAGGCAGACAGACAGGTAGTCAGACAGACAGGCAGACAGACAGGCAGACAGACAGGCAGACAGACAGGCAGACAGACAGGAGACAGACAGTACCTGGGGTGTTCCACAGTCGCACGCCTCTCCTTCCTCCAACATGCCGTTGCCACACTTAGCAACAGAGATGACGTTTGACTGGGAGGGCTGGTTCAGCAGACACATCCCTCCGCCACGCAGGACCAGACGCTCAAAGTCAGAGGCACTACAGCCACTGAAGAGGGTGGATCCACTGGGAGGAGAAGACATCTAACAATGCTGTACATGCATACTATAGAAATGGAATCATTCAATCATTTACAAAATCAATGGCTTTATTTCTATCAGACATCCACTTATCAATTTGACCAACAGTATGTGGACACCCGCTCGTCAAACATCTCATTCCAGAATCATGGGCATTAATATGGAGTTGGTCCCCCTCCTTTGCTGCCATAACAGCCTCCACTCTTCTGCTTTCCACTAGATGTTGGAACATTGCTGGACTTGCTTCCATTCAGCCACAAGAGCATTAGTGAGGTCGACACTGATTTTGGGCGATTAGGCCTGGCTCACAGTCGGCGTTCCAATTAATTCCAAAGGTGTTCGATGGGGTTGAGGTCAGGGCTCTGTGCAGGCCAGTCAAGTTCTTCCACACCGATCTCGACAAACCATTTCTGTATGGACCTCGGTTTGTGCACGGGGGCATTGTCATGCTGAAACAGGAAAGGGCCTTCCCCAAACTGTTGCCACAAAGTTGGAAGCACAGAATCGTCTAGAATGCCATTGTATGCTGTAGTGTTAAGATTTCCCTTCACTGGAACTAAGGGGCCTGAACCATGAAAAACAGCCCCAGACCATTATTCCTCCTCCACCAAACTTTATAGTATGCATTGGGGCAGGTAGCGTTCTCCTGGCATCCGCTCCTGTCCGTCAGACTGCCAGATGGTGAACCGTTTTCACTGCTCCAGAGTCCAATGGCGGCGAGCTTTACACCACTCCAGCTGATGCTTGGCGTCGCGCATGTTGATCTTAGGCTTGTGTGCGGCTGCTCGGCCATGGAAACCCATTTCATGAAGCTCCCGACGAACAGTTCTTGTGCTGACGTTGCTTCCAGAGGCAGTTTGGAACTCGGTAGTGAGTGTTGCAACCGAGGACAGACGATTTTTACCCTCTACGCGCTTCAGCACTCGCCGGTCCCGTTCTGTGAGCTTGTGTGACCTACAACTTCACGGCTGAGTCGTTGTTGCTCCTAGATGTTTCCACTTCACAATAACAGCACTTACAGTTGACCGGGGCAGCTCTAGCAGGGCAGAATTTTGACAAACTGACATGCCGGAAAGGTAGCATCCTATGACGGTGCCACGTTGAAAGTCACTGAGCTCTTCAGTAAGGCCATTCTACTGCCATTGTTTGTCTATGGAGATTGCATGGCTGTGTGATCAATTATAATTTTTTTCAGCCACACCCGTTGCTGACATAGCCAAATCCACTAATTTGAAGGGGTGTCCACATACTTTTCTGTATATATACAGTACCAGTCAAAAGTTTGGATACACCTACTCATTCAAGGGTTTTTCTTTATTGTTACTATTTTCTACATTGTAGAATAATAGTGAAGACATCAAAACTATGAAATAACACATATGGAATCATGTAGTAACCAAAAAAGTGATAAACAAATGAAAATATATTTTATATTTGAGAGTATTCAAATAGCCACCCTTTGCCTTGATGACAGCTTTGCACACTCTTGGCATTCTCTCAACCAGCTTCATGAGGTGGTCACCTGGAACGCATTTCAATTAACAGGTGTGCCTTCTTAAAAGTTCATTTGTGGAATTCCTTTCCTTCTTAATGCGTTTGAGCCAATCAATTGTGTTGTGACAAGGTAGGGGGGAATACAGAAGATAGTCCAATTTGGTAAAAGACCAAGTCCATATTATGGCAAGAGCAGCTCAAATAAGCATAGAGAAACGACAGTCCATCATTACTTTAAGACATGAAGGTCAGTCAATGTGGAACATTTCAAGAACTTTTAAAGTTTCTTCAAGTGCAGTCGCTAAAACCATCAAGCGCTATGATGAAACTGGCTCTCATGAGGACCGCCACAGGAAAGGAAGACCCAGAGTTACTTCTGCTGCAGAGGATAAGTTAATTAGTTACCAGCCTCAGATTGCAGCCCAAATAAATGCTTCACAGAGTTAAAGTCCCAGACAAATGTCAACATCAACTGTTCAGAGTGGACTGTGTGAATCAGGCCTTCATGGTCAAATTGATGCAAAGAAACCACTACTAAAGGACACCAATAAGAAGAAGAGACCTGCTTGGGCCAAGAAACACGAGAAATGGACATTAGACCAGTGGAAATGTGTCCTTTGGTCTAGAGTCCAAATTTGAGATTTTTTGTTCCAACCGCTGTGTCTTTGTGAGACGCGGTGTGGGTGAACGGATGATCTCCGCATGTGTATTTCCCACCGTAAAGCATGGAGGAGGAGGTGTGATGGTGTGGGGGGTGCTTTGCGGTGACACCGTCTGTGATGTATTTAGAATTCAAGGCACACTTAACCAGCATGGCTACCACAGCATTCTGCAGCGATACGCCATCCCATCTGGTTTGGGCTTAGTGGGACTATTATTTGTTTTTCAACAGGACAATGACCCAACACACCTCCAGGCTGTGTAAGGGCTATTTGACGAAGAAGGAGAGTGATGGAGTGCTGCATCAGATGACCTGGCCTCCACAATCACCGACCTCAACCCAATTGAGATGGTTTGGGATGAGTGAAGGAAAAGCAGCCAACAAGTGCTCAGCATATGTGGGAACTCCTTCAAGGCTGTTGGAAAAGCATTCCAGGTGAAGCTGGTTGAGAGAATGCCAAGAGTGTGCAAAGGGTGGCTATTTGAAGAATCTGAAATATATATATTTTTTTAATTGTTAACACTTTTTTGGTTACTACATGATTCCATGTGTTATTTCATAGTTGAGGTCTTCACTACTATTCTACAATGTAAAAAAATAAAAAAATAAAGAAAAACCCTTGAATGAGTAGGTGTGTCCAAACAGTGTTGACCAATACAGTGGCAACTTCACATCTAATATAGTTCAACAAACAGGTTGAATAGCAGATGGCCTCTTAAAAAGACAATGCAAAGGGGGAAAAAAAAGGGGTCAAATAAAAGGAGAACGTTGGTTTAGTGTGTGGTGATGACAGGACTTTACTTACGATGCCGTGGCAGCCATGACACAGCTCCCTCCATTACAGGTGCAGCGGCCGTCATCGTGATTCATGCCCAGGTTATGGCCCATCTCGTGGGCCACTACAGTGGAGACGTAGCCCAGATTGTCGCCACCATACTGGAGAAAACATTCAGTGGAAGACACACACACACGCTGCTCATATAGGTTTCATATTTGGAATCGTTCAAAGTGTATAAGAAGAAATTATGATTTAAACCAAAAGCACAAAAAGGAGTTTAAAATACTCTGAATACCATAACGACAAACAGGAGCCTTTGGAACCTGGTATTACACAGAGCGCTGCACATTACAATACAAAGGAGAATCTGTGGAATGCCACAGACGCTGTGCTTCGTCACTGTGGACTGGTCTGTGGTCAACCACCGCATTCTTATTGGCAGACTAAATAGCCTTGGTTTCTCAAATGACTGCCTCGCCTGGTTCACCAACTACTTCTCAGATAGAGTTCAGTGTGTCAAATCGGAGGGCCTGTTGTCTGGACCTATGGCAGTCTCTATGGGGGTGCCACAGGGTTCAATTCTTGGGCCGACACTTTTCTCCGTGTATATCAATGATGTCGCTCTTGCTGCTGGTGACTCTCAGATCCACCTCTACGCAGACGACACCATTTTGTATACATCTGGCCCTTCATTGGACACTGTGTTAACAAACCTCCAAACGAGCTTCAATGCCATACAACAATCCTTCAGTAGCCTTCAACTGCTCTTAAACACTAGTAAAACTAAATGCATGCTTTTCAATCGAACGCTGCTAGCACCCGCCCACCCGACTAGAATCACCACTCTCGACGGGTCTGACCTAGAGTATGTGGACAACTACAAATATCTAGGTGTCTGGTTAGACTGTAAACTCAACTTCCAGACTCACATAAATAATCTCCAATCCAAAGTTAAATCTAGAATCGGCTTCCTATTTCGCAACAAAGCCTCCTTCACTCATGCTGCCAAACATGCCCTCGTAAAACTGACTATCCTACCGATCCTTGACTTTGCGATGTCATTTACAAAATAGCCTCCAACACTCTACTCAGCAAATTGGATGTAGTCTATCACAGTGCCATCCGTTTTGTCTCCAAAGCCCCATACACTACCCACCACTGTGACCTGTACGCTCTTGTTGGCTGGTCCTCACTACATGTTCGTCGTCAAACCCACTGGCTCCAGGCCATCTATAAATCACTGCTAGGCAAATCCCGCCTTATCTTAGCTCATTGGTCACCATAGCAGCACCCACCCGTAGTCTGCGCTCCAGCAGGTATATCTCACTGGTCATTCCCAAAGCCAACACCTCCTTTGGACGCCATTCCTTCCAGTTCTCTGCTGCCAATGACTGGGAACGAATTGCAAAAATCTCTGAAGCTGGAGACTCTTATCTCCCTCAATAACTTTAAGCATCAGTTGTCAGAGCACCTTACCGATCACTGCACCTGTACACAGCCCATCTGAAATTAGCCCACCCAACTACCTCATCCCTATATTGTTATTTATTTTGCTCTTTTGCACCCCCAGTATCTCTATTTGCACATCATCTCTTGCACATCTAGCATTCCAGTGTTAATACTATTGTAATTATTCTGCACTATAGCCTATTTATTGCCTTACCTCCATAACTTGCTACATTTGCACACACTGTATATATATTTTCTGTTGTATTTCTGACTTTGTTTTTTTTACCCCATATGTAACTCTGTGTTGTTTTTATTGCACTACTTTGCTTTATCTTGGCCAGGTCGCAGTTGTAAATGAGAACCTGTTCTCAACTGGCTTACCTGGTTAAATAAAGGTGAAATAAAATAAATAAATAAAAAAGACGCTGTTCTTCGTCACTGCGGACTGGTCTGTGGAGTGCCACAGATGCTGTTCTTCGTCACTGTGGACTGGTCTGTGGAATGCCACAGACGCTGTGCTTCGTCACTGTG
This sequence comes from Coregonus clupeaformis, assembly GCF_020615455.1. NCBI lineage: Eukaryota > Metazoa > Chordata > Actinopteri > Salmoniformes > Salmonidae > Coregonus > Coregonus clupeaformis. Next base: position 47,532 of record NW_025533982.1, read on the forward strand.
GACTGGTCTGTGGAATGCCACAGACGCTGTTCTTCGTCACTGTGGACTGGTCTGTGGAATGCTACAGACGCTGTGCTTCGTCACTGTGGACTGGTCTGTGGAGTGCCACAGACGCTGTGCTTCGTCACTGTGGACTGGTCTGTGGAATGCCACAGACGCTGTGCTTCGTCACTGTGGACTGGTCTGTGGAATGCCACAGACGCTGTTCTTCGTCACTGTGGACTGGTCTGTGGAATGCCACAGACGCTGTTCTTCGTCACTGTGGACTGGTCTGTGGAGTGCCACAGACGCTGTGCTTCGTCACTGTGGACTGGTCTGTGGAATGCCACAGACGCTGTTCTTCGTCACTGTGGACTGGTCTGTGGAATGCCACAGACGCTGTTCTTCGTCACTGTGGACTGGTCTGTGGAATGCCACAGACGCTGTTCTTCGTCACTGTGGACTGGTCTGTGGAATGCCACAGACGCTGTTCTTCGTCACTGTGGACTGGTCTGTGGAATGCCACAGACGCTGTTCTTCGTCACTGCGGACTGGTCTGTGGAATGCCACAGACGCTGTTCTTCGTCACTGCGGACTGGTCTGTGGAATGCCACAGACGCTGTTCTTCGTCACTGTGGACTGGTCTGTGGAATGCCACAGACGCTGTTCTTCGTCACTGTGGACTGGTCTGTGGAATGCCACAGACGCTGTTCTTCGTCACTGTGGACTGGTCTTGCCTGTTACATCTGTGTAGCCGTTTGACTCCTGTGTTATTCATGAGCTGCATCCCAAATGGTACCCTATTGCTTTTATAGTGCACTACTTTAGATCAAGGCTCTGGTCAAAAGTAGTGTCATTAAAAGGGAATATGGGTGTCATTTGGGAAGCAACCATGGTGTGTCTGAGAACAAACTGCACTATTGTCTTCCGACATCAGAGTGACTCATGAATAATCTAGACCTATCAGGTGGCTGACATGACCTCACAATGCTAACAACCACAACGTCAGATGGTACTAGCTGGCTAGCTGTTACAAGGATTAGTCTGCTAGGTGTTAGGGTCCTGTCTCTGGCTAGCTGTTACAAGGATTAGTCTGCTAGGTGTTAGGGTCCTGTCTCTGGCTAGCTGTTACAAGGATTAGTCTGCTAGGTGTTAGGGTCCTGTCTCTGGCTAGCTGTTACAAGGATTAGTCTGCTAGGTGTTAGGGTCCTGTCTCTGGCTAGCTGTTACAAGGATTAGTCTGCTAGGTGTTAGGGTCCTGTCTCTGGCTAGCTGTTACAAGGATTAGTCTGCTAGGTGTTAGGGTCCTGTCTCTGGCTAGCTGTTACAAGGATTAGTCTGCTAGGTGTTAGGGTCCTGTCTCTGGCTAGGTGTTACAAGGATTAGTCTGCTAGGTGTTAGGGTCCTGTCTCTGGCTAGGTGTTACAAGGATTAGTCTGCTAGGTGTTAGGGTCCTGTCTCTGGCTAGCTGTTACAAGGATTAGTCTGCTAGGTGTTAGGGTCCTGTCTCTGGCTAGCTGTTACAAGGATTAGTCTGCTAGGTGTTAGGGTCCTGTCTCTGGCTAGGTGTTACAAGGATTAGTCTGCTAGGTGTTAGGGTCCTGTCTCTGGCTAGCTGTTACAAGGATTAGTCTGCTAGGTGTTAGGGTCCTGTCTCTGGCTAGCTGTTACAAGGATTAGTCTGCTAGGTGTTAGGGTCCTGTCTCTGGCTAGCTGTTACAAGGATTAGTCTGCTAGGTGTTAGGGTCCTGTCTCTGGCTAGCTGTTACAAGGATTAGTCTGCTAGGTGTTAGGGTCCTGTCTCTGGCTAGCTGTTACAAGGATTAGTCTGCTAGGTGTTAGGGTCCTGTCTCTGGCTAGCTGTTACAAGGATTAGTCTGCTAGGTGTTAGGGTCCTGTCTCTGGCTAGCTGTTACAAGGATTAGTCTGCTAGGTGTTAGGGTCCTGTCTCTGGCTAGCTGTTACAAGGATTAGTCTGCTAGGTGTTAGGGTCCTGTCTCTGGCTAGCTGTTACAAGGATTAGTCTGCTAGGTGTTAGGGTCCTGTCTCTGGCTAGCTGTTACAAGGATTAGTCTGCTAGGTGTTAGGGTCCTGTCTCTGGCTAGCTGTTACAAGGATTAGTCTGCTAGGTGTTAGGGTCCTGTCTCTGGCTAGCTGTTACAAGGATTAGTCTGCTAGGTGTTAGGGTCCTGTCTCTGGCTAGCTGTTACAAGGATTAGTCTGCTAGGTGTTAGGGTCCTGTCTCTGGCTAGCTGTTACAAGGATTAGTCTGCTAGGTGTTAGGGTCCTGTCTCTGGCTAGCTGTTACAAGGATTAGTCTGCTAGGTGTTAGGGTCCTGTCTCTGGCTAGCTGTTACAAGGATTAGTCTGCTAGGTGTTAGGGTCCTGTCTCTGGCTAGCTGTTACAAGGATTAGTCTGCTAGGTGTTAGGGTCCTGTCTCTGGCTAGCTGTTACAAGGATTAGTCTGCTAGGTGTTAGGGTCCTGTCTCTGGCTAGCTGTTACAAGGATTAGTCTGCTAGGTGTTAGGGTCCTGTCTCTGGCTAGCTGTTACAAGGATTAGTCTGCTAGGTGTTAGGGTCTGCTTGGCTAGCTGTTAGGTGATTAGTCTGCTAGGTGTTAGGGTCCTGTCTCTGGCTAGCTGTTACAAGGATTAGTCTGCTAGGTGTTAGGGTCCTGTCTCTGGCTAGGTGTTACAAGGATTAGTCTGCTAGGTGTTAGGGTCCTGTCTCTGGCTAGCTGTTACAAGGATTAGTCTGCTAGGTGTTAGGGTCCTGTCTCTGGCTAGCTGTTACAAGGATTAGTCTGCTAGGTGTTAGGGTCCTGTCTCTGGCTAGCTGTTACAAGGATTAGTCTGCTAGGTGTTAGGGTCCTGTCTCTGGCTAGCTGTTACAAGGATTAGTCTGCTAGGTGTTAGGGTCCTGTCTCTGGCTAGCTGTTACAAGGATTAGTCTGCTAGGTGTTAGGGTCCTGTCTCTGGCTAGCTGTTACAAGGATTAGTCTGCTAGGTGTTAGGGTCCTGTCTCTGGCTAGCTGTTACAAGGATTAGTCTGCTAGGTGTTAGGGTCCTGTCTCTGGCTAGCTGTTACAAGGATTAGTCTGCTAGGTGTTAGGGTCCTGTCTCTGGCTAGCTGTTACAAGGATTAGTCTGCTAGGTGTTAGGGTCCTGTCTCTGGCTAGCTGTTACAAGGATTAGTCTGCTAGGTGTTAGGGTCCTGTCTCTGGCTAGCTGTTACAAGGATTAGTCTGCTAGGTGTTAGGGTCCTGTCTCTGGCTAGCTGTTACAAGGATTAGTCTGCTAGGTGTTAGGGTCCTGTCTCTGGCTAGCTGTTACAAGGATTAGTCTGCTAGGTGTTAGGGTCCTGTCTCTGGCTAGCTGTTACAAGGATTAGTCTGCTAGGTGTTAGGGTCCTGTCTCTGGCTAGCTGTTACAAGGATTAGTCTGCTAGGTGTTAGGGTCCTGTCTCTGGCTCGGTGTTACAAGGATTAGTCTGCTAGGTGTTAGGGTCCTGTCTCTGGCTAGCTGTTACAAGGATTAGTCTGCTAGGTGTTAGGGTCCTGTCTCTGGCTAGCTGTTACAAGGATTAGTCTGCTAGGTGTTAGGGTCCTGTCTCTGGCTAGCTGTTACAAGGATTAGTCTGCTAGGTGTTAGTCTGCTAGGTGTTAGGGTCCTGTCTCTGGCTAGGTGTTACAAGGATTAGTCTGCTAGGTGTTAGGGTCCTGTCTCTGGCTAGCTGTTACAAGGATTAGTCTGCTAGGTGTTAGGGTCCTGTCTCTGGCTAGCTGTTACAAGGATTAGTCTGCTAGGTGTTAGGGTCCTGTCTCTGGCTAGCTGTTACAAGGATTAGTCTGCTAGGTGTTAGGGTCCTGTCTCTGGCTAGCTGTTACAAGGATTAGTCTGCTAGGTGTTAGGGTCCTGTCTCTGGCTAGGTGTTACAAGGATTAGTCTGCTAGGTGTTAGTCTGCTAGGTGTTAGGGTCCTGTCTCTGGCTAGGTGTTACAAGGATTAGTCTGCTAGGTGTTAGGGTCCTGTCTCTGGCTAGCTGTTACAAGGATTAGTCTGCTAGGTGTTAGGGTCCTGTCTCTGGCTAGCTGTTACAAGGATTAGTCTGCTAGGTGTTAGGGTCCTGTCTCTGGCTAGCTGTTACAAGGATTAGTCTGCTAGGTGTTAGGGTCCTGTCTCTGGCTAGCTGTTACAAGGATTAGTCTGCTAGGTGTTAGGGTCCTGTCTCTGGCTAGCTGTTACAAGGATTAGTCTGCTAGGTGTTAGGGTCCTGTCTCTGGCTAGCTGTTACAAGGATTAGTCTGCTAGGTGTTAGGGTCCTGTCTCTGGCTAGCTGTTACAAGGATTAGTCTGCTAGGTGTTAGGGTCCTGTCTCTGGCTAGCTGTTACAAGGATTAGTCTGCTAGGTGTTAGGGTCCTGTCTCTGGCTAGCTGTTACAAGGATTAGTCTGCTAGGTGTTAGGGTCCTGTCTCTGGCTAGCTGTTACAAGGATTAGTCTGCTAGGTGTTAGGGTCCTGTCTCTGGCTAGCTGTTACAAGGATTAGTCTGCTAGGTGTTAGGGTCCTGTCTCTGGCTAGCTGTTACAAGGATTAGTCTGCTAGGTGTTAGGGTCCTGTCTCTGGCTAGCTGTTACAAGGATTAGTCTGCTAGGTGTTAGGGTCCTGTCTCTGGCTAGCTGTTACAAGGATTAGTCTGCTAGGTGTTAGGGTCCTGTCTCTGGCTAGGTGTTACAAGGATTAGTCTGCTAGGTGTTAGGGTCCTGTCTCTGGCTAGCTGTTACAAGGATTAGTCTGCTAGGTGTTAGGGTCCTGTCTCTGGCTAGCTGTTACAAGGATTAGTCTGCTAGGTGTTAGGGTCCTGTCTCTGGCTAGCTGTTACAAGGATTAGTCTGCTAGGTGTTAGGGTCCTGTCTCTGGCTAGCTGTTACAAGGATTAGTCTGCTAGGTGTTAGGGTCCTGTCTCTGGCTAGCTGTTACAAGGATTAGTCTGCTAGGTGTTAGGGTCCTGTCTCTGGCTAGCTGTTACAAGGATTAGTCTGCTAGGTGTTAGGGTCCTGTCTCTGGCTAGCTGTTACTAGGATTAGTCTGCTAGGTGTTAGGGTCCTGTCTCTGGCTAGCTGTTACAAGGATTAGTCTGCTAGGTGTTAGGGTCCTGTCTCTGGCTAGCTGTGTCACGAACCGGCTCAAGTTCGTAACAAAAGGGAGACACGTGGAGACAAGGAGTACTCAAAGTATATATTTATTAATTAAAGTAACTAACTGAAATAACAATGGGGTGTGTAATCAGTAATCAGTAGTGTAAGTGAGTGTTTGCTTGCATAAATGTAATATAGAAAAGTGTTGATAAGTGCCAAAGCAAACAACCCAAAAAGGCCACAAAAATATCACAACCAAAATCAAAGTATCTGCCTGGAGAGAGTCTCCCTAATGAATGTGGAAGAGGTCCATTTATCCTGGGACACACCCGGCCCAGGTGTTTCCCATGTAGCTGACGACCCTCCCAACTCCGCCCACCGGCATCCTAACAAGGAAACAAGAACAAAGAGAGAATACGGCAGACAGAGTGGGAGGGTCGTCACACCCCCCCCATAAGACCGGGGACCAACAAGGACCCCGGACCAACGTACCAGCCCCTGCGTCCCAAACCGACAAATTGTACATGTTCACACCTCCACTTGCCCCACCCATCATCCTCCTCTCCAGACCTCAGCAACCTTTACACAGGAAGCAACCTTTAAGAGGAAAGAAGAACACAAGACTAGGAGGGGACAAACAGGAAAGATAGAACATGACAAAATCAAACAATGGTCGGTCACATCAATATTCATGAACAGGGCGCACGTCACCCTGCCCAACCACCTTTCCAAGGTATACAACAGTCGCCTGAGCAAACTCACATTCAGCCAAATTCATCGTGAGGCGACCCGCAGCCAGACGTCCGAACAAGGCCTGAATACGGGACAGATGCTCCTCCCAAGCATCTGCATATATCACTACATCGTCCAGATAAACAGCGCAACCCGGCCAGACCAGAGACAACCCTGTTCATAAATCGCTGAAAAGTGGCAGGCGCATTACGCAGTCCGAAACTCATAACCGAATACGAGTACAGACCAAAAGGTGTAATAAAGGCAGAGATTTCACGTGCCCTACTCATCAGTGGCACCTGCCAATACCCCTTTAACAGGTCAAATTTGCTCACAAACGTAGCTGCGCCCGACTTGACCAACGCAGTCCTCCATCCGAGGAAGAGGAAATGAAGGTGTATCCGAAAACAACCCTGGAAATCTCCGAATCAAACCAACCCTCTCTTTCCGCTCATCAACAGGTAGATGAGTAAGAAGGCTATCTACAATCTCCAGTGTCTCTGAATTTTTCAATCTACCCTGCAGTATGCAATCGTCAGGACCAGAAACATCTTCCTGCTCCTGCACAGACCTAGCATGACCAGAACTCAGGGAATAAACAATATCAGCCAAAAGAACAGCCTTACCGTCCTCTGTTGACTCCCCCTGTTCAGTCTCAGAGGAACGTGCATAATAGGGTTTTAACAAATTTACACGGCACAGTTGGTGTGCTTTCCTCCGTTCTGGAGTGGCAACTAGATAATTTTGCTCAGTGTACTGGCGCACAACTGTATATGAACCTTGAAACTTGGCTTGAAAAGGAGAACCAACAATTGGCAGCAGAGCCAGAACCTGATCACCTGGACTAAAGTGATGAGGCTCAGCTCGGCGATCATATATGCTCTTCATCCTGTCCTGTGAAGATGATAGCTCCTCTTTAGCCATTTCACCAGCGGCATACAAGCGTCGCCGAAAATCACCCACATATGATAACAGGGACTGAGGAGGCTCGGGAGACTTCCAGTCATCCTGGAGAACAGATAAAAGCCCACGCACCCGATGTCCAAACACTAGGTCATTTGGGCTAAAACCCGTGCTCTCCTGTGAAACCTCCCTAGCAGCTAACAGTAACCAAGGCAACCCCTCCTCCCAATCCTTATCCATCTCAGTACAATAAGCTCTCAACAAAGACTTAAGTGTTTGATGGAAACGTTCCAGTGCTCCTTGACTTTGGGCATGATAAGCGCTAGACAAGTTGTGTTTAATATGGAGTTGTTGGAGAACCTGTCCAAAGAGATTAGAGGTGAAATTAGATCCTTGATCACTTTGAATGACCTTAGGGATTCCAAACAGTGAGAGAAACTGAGTCAAAGCTTTTAACACAGCCTTAGTCGTGATAGACCGGAGAGGGTAGGCAACAGGAAACCTAGTGGTCTGACACATCACAGTCAACAAATAATTACTACCCTTTCTAGAACGAGGCAGAGGACCAACACAGTCAATAATCAAATACTCAAAAGGTTTACTGAGTACAGGAATAGGGAACAGTGGTACCGGCTTAATAGCTTGATTAGGTTTACCAGTTAATTGACAGGTGTGACAAGTTTTGATGAAATCAGAAACATCCCTCTTTAATCTTGGCCAAAAAAAATGTCGTAATATGCGATTGTAGGTTTTTCTCACACCCATATGCCCAGCAACGTCGTTGTGAGAAGTTGTCAGCACCAACTCACGAAGCCTAACTGGTACCACAACCTGACTAATCGCCTCCCCAGAAAACAACTACCATGAGACATCCACTTCCTCATCAGGACCTCCTCTTGGAGAAAATAGCCCTGTGCGACATCTCCCAACTGTTCTACAGGCACAATTTGGTCCCGCAACTCTTCTAATGTAGGGTCAGCCCGTTGCGCCTCGATTAAATCGGAGCGGGATACGGATAACGGGATAACAGGGGAAAACAGTAACAGACTTCTTTATGGTATTCTCGTTAGCCAGTTCCGTGACCAAGTCATCAGGGATCATAGAACGCGTCACTGCACACGCAGAAAACACCTCTGGGAAATTCTGCGCACTCTCATCAGGAATCCCTACAATTGAAGGCTTAGTAGAAACCGCTAAAGATGGAAACACGATAGGCCACACACGCTCCCCAGCCAAGTTATTTCCAAGGATCACGTCAACACCCTCAATAGGCAATGAAGGACGCACCCCCACAACAACCTCACCTTTCACCAGTCCACAATCCAACATCAGTTTATGCAATGGAACTGACAGAGTGTTCAAACCTATTCCCCTAATTAGAACACTATTCCCCGAATCAGTCTCCGCAGAGAAGGGTAACACAGATTCCAACACAAATGATTCAGAGGCACCTGTATCTCTTAGGATCTTTACTGGCACTAGGTTCTTACTTCCTACCATAGACACAAAACCCTCCGTAACAAAAGGTAAATACTCGGGATCAATATAGCCCTTCACATGGCTCTGGGCATGAGACAATGCGTCAGGAGTGAACTGATGTGGAACAGGCGCTGCTAACGCTATAGGCCTCGATTTACCATAAGCACCTGTACTGAATTTACCCCTAGACCTAAGAATCGGACATTCATTTTTCCAATGACCTAATTCTCGACAGTAGTGACACTCTTGACCAAAGTCAGTTTTACCACGGGTATCAGGCTCAACCCCAGTTGAATGAAACTCTGCCCGGGAACCGAAGTATCTCGCGAGCGAGGCCCAAATCTCTGCAAACACCCCCCACTCACTCCGAATACGGGGTTCTGCAAAAAAAATGTGTGTGAGTCAACACATATTCATCTGCCAAAACCGCAGCTTCAGCGACAGTCTTTATTTTTCGTTCGTTAATGTACGTCGCTATACGATCAGGGATTGTGTCCTTAAATTGTTCTAACATAATCAGATCACACAGCCCTTGGAAAGTCATAACTGCAGAGGCGGAACACCAGCGATTGAACTGTGAAGATAATATTCGCGCAAACTCAACATGAGTCTGCTGATCATCCCTTTTTAAAGTTCTAAATCGTTGGCGGTAAGCCTCAGGGACCAATTCATAACTCTGTAACACAGCCGTTTTAACCTTCTCATAACTAACACTGTCTGCTACACTAAGAGCTGAATATGCTTCTTGCGCTTTACCAGTCAGCACACACTGCAACATCAAAGTGCGATCAGAATCAGGCCAACTCCTAGCGTCAGCAACACGCTCAAACAACGAAAAGAATGTCTCCGGGTCCTTTTCATTAAACTGGGGCAACAACTGTAAATTCCCAACAATATCAAATGTGTCTGGATTACGACCAAAAGAGGAACGACCCCTAGGTAACTCTGGGTCACCTTCCCAGAGCAAACTCTCCCTGAGAGCTTTCCTTCCCTAACCAACTCTAGTCGCTCTTGTTGCAGCTTGATTTTAGCACGCTCCATATCCTGTTTAAATTCCAATTCCCTTTCATATTTTACACGATCATGCTCCATTTTAGCTTGTTCATGCTCCATTTTAGCTCTTTGTCCATTTCGTTCATGCTCCATTTTAGCTTGTTCATGCTCCATTTTAGCTTGTTCATACTCCATTTTAGATCTTTGTCCATGCTCTAGCTGTAACAGAAGCAGTTCTTTCTGCTGTTCAAAAAGAAGACTACTATGACTAACCGATGGAGCGGTCATTGTAACATATCGGGGAGACAACGTGTCCTCAGCAGAGGCTGCCCCAGTGGTAACATCCAGAATACCACTCTCCATCAAATTGGCCTTCAATATTAACCTAATAGAATTTTTTAGGCGTTTATCACTAATTTCAACCTTGTAGTGTTCAGCACCCTTCAACAGCTGTTCTTTAGTACATAATTCTAACAGTTCTTCTGATGGAAAGCGAATGAACTCATCTACATTAGACGCCATAATCAGGGAAAAAAAAATTAAATATATATATATCATAATAATCTTTCTCAACCCCTCTGCTGAGCACACCAGACACAAGAGAAATACAATCACACCGAGCACCACAGAAAAGAGCTGGGATATGGAGCTTCCCCAAAACCTACAATAACTCAACCCTAGTCTTCGTGCAGATTTGCGGTGGGTAATTACGCACTGTAGCCCGCTGGCAAGGAATTAAACCCCCAGCACGCTGGTAGATTTCCCCAAGCCACGGATGTGCCCCCGAGACAACTGCTCAGTCCACTGACACCACACAAAAATAACAAACATTTAACCATGCCCAACGTATCCCAAAACAAAACACGTCACTAAGCCTATCAGGGGAAAAAGCTATAGCTCCGGGTAGCAAATGTCACTACCCTACCCAATCTCCCACTGAGGTACACAGCCGATTGTACTCACCTCAGCCCGATGTCCCAACAGCGAGTAGAGCAAGAGTTTCCAGGCTGGGCAGGGACTGGAAACTAACCAATGTACTCTCTCCAACGCAGTACAAAACCCAAAGGCAACCAATACTGCCCTATCAAACTCAAACAAACTAACAAAATTTACAAAGAAAAACCCTACAGAATTGGACATTAACTCCACGTTCTCCCAAACACAACCAGTTCAAAATCCCGGACGAGCCCCCACTTGTCACGAACCGGCTCAAGTTCGTAACAAAAGGGAGACACGTGGAGACAAGGAGTACTCAAAGTATATATTTATTAATTAAAGTAACTAACTGAAATAACAATGGGGTGTGTAATCAGTAATCAGTAGTGTAAGTGAGTGTTTGCTTGCATAAATGTAATATAGAAAAGTGTTGATAAGTGCCAAAGCAAACAACCCAAAAAGGCCACAAAAATATCACAACCAAAATCAAAGTATCTGCCTGGAGAGAGTCTCCCTAATGAATGTGGAAGAGGTCCATTTATCCTGGGACACACCCGGCCCAGGTGTTTCCCATGTAGCTGACGACCCTCCCAACTCCGCCCACCGGCATCCTAACAAGGAAACAAGAACAAAGAGAGAATACGGCAGACAGAGTGGGAGGGTCGTCACAGCTGTTACAAGGATTAGTCTGCTAGGTGTTAGGGTCCTGTCTCTGGCTAGCTGTTACAAGGATTAGTCTGCTAGGTGTTAGGGTCCTGTCTCTGGCTCGGTGTTACAAGGATTAGTCTGCTAGGTGTTAGGGTCCTGTCTCTGGCTAGCTGTTACAAGGATTAGTCTGCTAGGTGTTAGGGTCCTGTCTCTGGCTAGGTGTTACAAGGATTAGTCTGCTAGGTGTTAGGGTCCTGTCTCTGGCTAGCTGTTACAAGGATTAGTCTGCTAGGTGTTAGGGTCCTGTCTCTGGCTAGCTGTTACAAGGATTAGTCTGCTAGGTGTTAGGGTCCTGTCTCTGGCTCGGTGTTACAAGGATTAGTCTGCTAGGTGTTAGGGTCTCTGGCTAGCTGTTACAAGGATTAGTCTGCTAGGTGTTAGGGTCCTGTCTCTGGCTCGGTGTTACAAGGATTAGTCTGCTAGGTGTTAGGGTCCTGTCTCTGGCTAGCTGTTACAAGGATTAGTCTGCTAGGTGTTAGGGTCCTGTCTCTGGCTAGGTGTTACAAGGATTAGTCTGCTAGGTGTTAGGGTCCTGTCTCTGGCTAGCTGTTACAAGGATTAGTCTGCTAGGTGTTAGGGTCCTGTCTCTGGCTAGGTGTTACAAGGATTAGTCTGCTAGGTGTTAGGGTCCTGTCTCTGGCTAGGTGTTACAAGGATTAGTCTGCTAGGTGTTAGGGTCCTGTCTCTGGCTAGCTGTTACAAGGATTAGTCTGCTAGGTGTTAGTCTGGCTAGGTGTTCAGGATTAGTCTGCTAGGTGTTAGGGTCCTGTCTCTGGCTAGCTGTTACAAGGATTAGTCTGCTAGGTGTTAGGGTCCTGTCTCTGGCTAGCTGTTACAAGGATTAGTCTGCTAGTTAGCTGCTAGGTGTTAGGGTCCTGTCTCTGGCTAGGTGTTACAAGGATTAGTCTGCTAGGTGTTAGGGTCCTGTCTCTGGCTAGCTGTTACAAGGATTAGTCTGCTAGGTGTTAGGGTCCTGTCTCTGGCTGGCTGTTACAAGGATTAGTCTGCTAGGTGTTAGGGTCCTGTCTCTGGCTAGCTGTTACAAGGATTAGTCTGCTAGGTGTTAGGGTCCTGTCTCTGGCTAGCTGTTACAAGGATTAGTCTGCTAGGTGTTAGGGTCCTGTCTCTGGCTAGCTGTTACAAGGATTAGTCTGCTAGGTGTTAGGGTCCTGTCTCTGGCTAGCTGTTACAAGGATTAGTCTGCTAGGTGTTAGGGTCCTGTCTCTGGCTAGCTGTTACAAGGATTAGTCTGCTAGGTGTTAGGGTCCTGTCTCTGGCTAGCTGTTACAAGGATTAGTCTGCTAGGTGTTAGGGTCCTGTCTCTGGCTAGGTGTTACAAGGATTAGTCTGCTAGGTGTTAGGGTCCTGTCTCTGGCTAGCTGTTACAAGGATTAGTCTGCTAGGTGTTAGGGTCCTGTCTCTGGCTCTGTGTTAGAAGGATTAGTCTGCTAGGTGTTAGGGTCCTGTCTCTGGCTAGCTGTTACAAGGATTAGTCTGCTAGGTGTTAGGGTCCTGTCTCTGGCTCGGTGTTACAAGGATTAGTCTGCTAGGTGTTAGGGTCCTGTCTCTGGCTAGCTGTTACAAGGATTAGTCTGCTAGGTGTTAGGGTGCCGTCTCTGGCTAGGTGTTACAAGGATTAGTCTGCTAGGTGTTAGGGTCCTGTCTCTGGCTAGCTGTTACAAGGATTAGTCTGCTAGGTGTTAGGGTCCTGTCTCTGGCTAGCTGTTACAAGGATTAGTCTGCTAGGTGTTAGGGTCCTGTCTCTGGCTAGCTGTTACAAGGATTAGTCTGCTAGGTGTTAGGGTCCTGTCTCTGGCTCGGTGTTACAAGGATTAGTCTGCTAGGTGTTAGGGTCCTGTCTCTGGCTAGCTGTTACAAGGATTAGTCTGCTAGGTGTTAGTCTGCTAGGTGTTAGTCTGCTAGGTGTTAGGGTCCTGTCTCTGGCTAGCTGTTACAAGGATTAGTCTGCTAGGTGTTAGGGTCCTGTCTCTGGCTCGGTGTTACAAGGATTAGTCTGCTAGGTGTTAGTCTGCTAGGTGTTAGTCTGCTAGGTGTTAGGGTCCTGTCTCTGGCTAGCTGTTACAAGGATTAGTCTGCTAGGTGTTAGGGTCCTGTCTCTGGCTAGCTGTTACAAGGATTAGTCTGCTAGGTGTTAGGGTCCTGTCTCTGGCTAGGTGTTACAAGGATTAGTCTGCTAGGTGTTAGGGTCCTGTCTCTGGCTCGGTGTTACAAGGATTAGTCTGCTAGGTGTTAGGGTCCTGTCTCTGGCTAGCTGTTACAAGGATTAGTCTGCTAGGTGTTAGGGTCCTGTCTCTGGCTAGGTGTTACAAGGATTAGTCTGCTAGGTGTTAGGGTCCTGTCTCTGGCTAGCTGTTACAAGGATTAGTCTGCTAGGTGTTAGGGTCCTGTCTCTGGCTAGCTGTTACAAGGATTAGTCTGCTAGGTGTTAGTCTGCTAGGTGTTAGTCTGCTAGGTGTTAGGGTCCTGTCTCTGGCTAGCTGTTACAAGGATTAGTCTGCTAGGTGTTAGGGTCCTGTCTCTGGCTAGCTGTTACAAGGATTAGTCTGCAAGGTGTTAGGGTCCTGTCTCTGGCTCGGTGTTACAAGGATTAGTCTGCTAGGTGTTAGGGTCCTGTCTCTGGCTAGCTGTTACAAGGATTAGTCTGCTAGGTGTTAGGGTCCTGTCTCTGGCTAGCTGTTACAAGGATTAGTCTGCTAGGTGTTAGGGTCCTGTCTCTGGCTAGCTGTTACAAGGATTAGTCTGCTAGGTGTTAGGGTCCTGTCTCTGGCTAGCTGTTACAAGGATTAGTCTGCTAGGTGTTAGGGTCCTGTCTCTGGCTAGCTGTTACAAGGATTAGTCTGCTAGGTGTTAGGGTCCTGTCTCTGGCTAGGTGTTACAAGGATTAGTCTGCTAGGTGTTAGGGTCCTGTCTCTGGCTCTGTGTTAGAAGGATTAGTCTGCTAGGTGTTAGGGTCCTGTCTCTGGCTAGCTGTTACAAGGATTAGTCTGCTAGGTGTTAGGGTCCTGTCTCTGGCTCGGTGTTACAAGGATTAGTCTGCTAGGTGTTAGGGTCCTGTCTCTGGCTAGCTGTTACAAGGATTAGTCTGCTAGGTGTTAGGGTGCCGTCTCTGGCTAGGTGTTACAAGGATTAGTCTGCTAGGTGTTAGGGTCCTGTCTCTGGCTAGCTGTTACAAGGATTAGTCTGCTAGGTGTTAGGGTCCTGTCTCTGGCTAGCTGTTACAAGGATTAGTCTGCTAGGTGTTAGGGTCCTGTCTCTGGCTAGCTGTTACAAGGATTAGTCTGCTAGGTGTTAGGGTCCTGTCTCTGGCTCGGTGTTACAAGGATTAGTCTGCTAGGTGTTAGGGTCCTGTCTCTGGCTAGCTGTTACAAGGATTAGTCTGCTAGGTGTTAGTCTGCTAGGTGTTAGTCTGCTAGGTGTTAGGGTCCTGTCTCTGGCTAGCTGTTACAAGGATTAGTCTGCTAGGTGTTAGGGTCCTGTCTCTGGCTCGGTGTTACAAGGATTAGTCTGCTAGGTGTTAGTCTGCTGGTGTTAGTCTGCTAGGTGTTAGGGTCCTGTCTCTGGCTAGCTGTTACAAGGATTAGTCTGCTAGGTGTTAGGGTCCTGTCTCTGGCTAGCTGTTACAAGGATTAGTCTGCTAGGTGTTAGGGTCCTGTCTCTGGCTAGCTGTTACAAGGATTAGTCTGCTAGGTGTTAGGGTCCTGTCTCTGGCTAGCTGTTACAAGGATTAGTCTACTAGGTGTTAGGGTCCTGTCTCTGGCTAGCTGTTACAAGGATTAGTCTGCTAGGTGTTAGGGTCCTGTCTCTGGCTCGGTGTTACAAGGATTAGTCTGCTAGGTGTTAGGTCCTGTCTCTGGCTAGGTGTTACAAGGATTAGTCTGCTAGGTGTTAGGGTCCTGTCTCTGGCTAGCTGTTACAAGGATTAGTCTGCTAGGTGTTAGGGTCCTGTCTCTGGCTAGCTGTTACAAGGATTAGTCTGCTAGGTGTTAGGGTCCTGTCTCTGGCTAGCTGTTACAAGGATTAGTCTGCTAGGTGTTAGTCTGCTAGGTGTTAGTCTGCTAGGTGTTAGGGTCCTGTCTCTGGCTAGCTGTTACAAGGATTAGTCTGCTAGGTGTTAGGGTCCTGTCTCTGGCTAGGTGTTACAAGGATTAGTCTGCTAGGTGTTAGTCTGCTAGGTGTTAGTCTGCTAGGTGTTAGTCTGCTAGGTGTTAGTCAGCTAGGTGTTAGGGTCCTGTCTCTGGCTCGGTGTTACAAGGATTAGTCTGCTAGGTGTTAGGGTCCTGTCTCTGGCTAGCTGTTACAAGGATTAGTCTGCTAGGTGTTAGGGTCCTGTCTCTGGCTAGCTGTTACAAGGATTAGTCTGCTAGGTGTTAGGGTCCTGTCTCTGGCTAGGTGTTAGAAGGATTAGTCTGCTAGGTGTTAGGGTCCTGTCTCTGGCTAGCTGTTACAAGGATTAGTCTGCTAGGTGTTAGGGTCCTGTCTCTGGCTCGGTGTTACAAGGATTAGTCTGCTAGGTGTTAGGGTCCTGTCTCTGGCTAGCTGTTACAAGGATTAGTCTGCTAGGTGTTAGGGTCCTGTCTCTGGCTAGCTGTTACAAGGATTAGTCTGCTAGGTGTTAGGGTCCTGTCTCTGGCTAGCTGTTACAAGGATTAGTCTGCTAGGTGTTAGGGTCCTGTCTCTGGCTCGGTGTTACAAGGATTAGTCTGCTAGGTGTTAGGGTCCTGTCTCTGGCTAGCTGTTACAAGGATTAGTCTGCTAGGTGTTAGGGTCCTGTCTCTGGCTAGCTGTTACAAGGATTAGTCTGCTAGGTGTTAGGGTCCTGTCTCTGGCTAGCTGTTACAAGGATTAGTCTGCTAGGTGTTAGGGTCCTGTCTCTGGCTAGGTGTTACAAGGATTAGTCTGCTAGGTGTTAGGGTCCTGTCTCTGGCTAGCTGTTACAAGGATTAGTCTGCTAGGTGTTAGGGTCCTGTCTCTGGCTAGCTGTTACAAGGATTAGTCTGCTAGGTGTTAGTCTGCTAGGTGTTAGTCTGCTAGGTGTTAGTCTGCTAGGTGTTAGGGTCCTGTCTCTGGCTAGCTGTTACAAGGATTAGTCTGCTAGGTGTTAGGGTCCTGTCTCTGGCTAGGTGTTACAAGGATTAGTCTGCTAGGTGTTAGGGTCCTGTCTCTGGCTAGCTGTTACAAGGATTAGTCTGCTAGGTGTTAGGGTCCTGTCTCTGGCTAGCTGTTACAAGGGATTAGTATGCTAGGTGTTAGGGTCCTGTCTCTGGCTAGGTGTTACAAGGATTAGTCTGCTAGGTGTTAGGGTCCTGTCTCTGGCTAGCTGTTCAAATAGTTAGGTCCTGTCTCTGGCTAGCTGTTGCAAGGATTAGTCTGCTAGGTGTTAGGGTCCTGTCTCTGGCTAGCTGTTACAAGGATTAGTCTGCTAGGTGTTAGGGTCCTGTCTCTGGCTAGCTGTTACAAGGATTAGTCTGCTAGGTGTTAGGGTCCTGTCTCTGGCTAGCTGTTACAAGGATTAGTCTGCTAGGTGTTAGGGTCCTGTCTCTGGCTAGCTGTTACAAGGATTAGTCTGCTAGGTGTTAGGGTCCTGTCTCTGGCTAGCTGTTACAAGGATTAGTCTGCTAGGTGTTAGGGTCCTGTCTCTGGCTAGCTGTTACAAGGATTAGTCTGCTAGGTGTTAGGGTCCTGTCTCTGGCTAGCTGTTACAAGGATTAGTCTGCTAGGTGTTAGGGTCCTGTCTCTGGCTAGCTGTTACAAGGATTAGTCTGCTAGGTGTTAGGGTCCTGTCTCTGGCTAGCTGTTACAAGGATTAGTCTGCTAGGTGTTAGGGTCCTGTCTCTGGCTAGCTGTTACAAGGATTAGTCTGCTAGGTGTTAGGGTCCTGTCTCTGGCTAGCTGTTACAAGGATTAGTCTGCTAGGTGTTAGGGTCCTGTCTCTGGCTAGCTGTTACAAGGATTAGTCTGCTAGGTGTTAGGGTCCTGTCTCTGGCTAGGTGTTACAAGGATTAGTCTGCTAGGTGTTAGGGTCCTGTCTCTGGCTAGCTGTTACAAGGATTAGTCTGCTAGGTGTTAGGGTCCTGTCTCTGGCTAGCTGTTACAAGGATTAGTCTGCTAGGTGTTAGGGTCCTGTCTCTGGCTAGCTGTTACAAGGATTAGTCTGCTAGGTGTTAGGGTCCTGTCTCTGGCTAGCTGTTACAAGGATTAGTCTGCTAGGTGTTAGGGTCCTGTCTCTGGCTAGCTGTTACAAGGATTAGTCTGCTAGGTGTTAGGGTCCTGTCTCTGGCTAGCTGTTACAAGGATTAGTCTGCTAGGTGTTAGGGTCCTGTCTCTGGCTAGCTGTTACAAGGATTAGTCTGCTAGGTGTTAGGGTCCTGTCTCTGGCTAGCTGTTACAAGGATTAGTCTGCTAGGTGTTAGGGTCTCTGGCTAGCTGTTACAAGGATTAGTCTGCTAGGTGTTAGGGTCCTGTCTCTGGCTAGCTGTTACAAGGATTAGTCTGCTAGGTGTTAGGGTCCTGTCTCTGGCTAGCTGTTACAAGGATTAGTCTGCTAGGTGTTAGGGTCCTGTCTCTGGCTAGCTGTTACAAGGATTAGTCTGCTAGGTGTTAGGGTCCTGTCTCTGGCTAGCTGTTACAAGGATTAGTCTGCTAGGTGTTAGGGTCCTGTCTCTGGCTAGCTGTTACAAGGATTAGTCTGCTAGGTGTTAGGGTCCTGTCTCTGGCTAGCTGTTACAAGGATTAGTCTGCTAGGTGTTAGGGTCCTGTCTCTGGCTAGGTGTTACAAGGATTAGTCTGCTAGGTGTTAGGGTCCTGTCTCTGGCTAGCTGTTACAAGGATTAGTCTGCTAGGTGTTAGGGTCCTGTCTCTGGCTAGGTGTTACAAGGATTAGTCTGCTAGGTGTTAGGGTCCTGTCTCTGGCTAGCTGTTACAAGGATTAGTCTGCTAGGTGTTAGGGTCCTGTCTCTGGCTAGCTGTTACAAGGATTAGTCTGCTAGGTGTTAGGGTCCTGTCTCTGGCTAGCTGTTACAAGGATTAGTCTGCTAGGTGTTAGGGTCCTGTCTCTGGCTAGGTGTTACAAGGATTAGTCTGCTAGGTGTTAGGGTCCTGTCTCTGGCTAGCTGTTACAAGGATTAGTCTGCTAGGTGTTAGGGTCCTGTCTCTGGCTAGCTGTTACAAGGATTAGTCTGCTAGGTGTTAGGGTCCTGTCTCTGGCTAGCTGTTACAAGGATTAGTCTGCTAGGTGTTAGGGTCCTGTCTCTGGCTAGCTGTTACAAGGATTAGTCTGCTAGGTGTTAGGGTCCTGTCTCTGGCTAGCTGTTACAAGGATTAGTCTGCTAGGTGTTAGGGTCCTGTCTCTGGCTAGCTGTTACAAGGATTAGTCTGCTAGGTGTTAGGGTCCTGTCTCTGGCTAGCTGTTACAAGGATTAGTCTGCTAGGTGTTAGGGTCCTGTCTCTGGCTAGCTGTTACAAGGATTAGTCTGCTAGGTGTTAGGGTCCTGTCTCTGGCTAGCTGTTACAAGGATTAGTCTGCTAGGTGTTAGGGTCCTGTCTCTGGCTAGCTGTTACAAGGATTAGTCTGCTAGGTGTTAGGGTCCTGTCTCTGGCTAGCTGTTACAAGGATTAGTCTGCTAGGTGTTAGGGTCCTGTCTCTGGCTAGGTGTTACAAGGATTAGTCTGCTAGGTGTTAGGGTCCTGTCTCTGGCTAGCTGTTACAAGGATTAGTCTGCTAGGTGTTAGGGTCCTGTCTCTGGCTAGCTGTTACAAGGATTAGTCTGCTAGGTGTTAGGGTCCTGTCTCTGGCTAGCTGTTACAAGGATTAGTCTGCTAGGTGTTAGGGTCCTGTCTCTGGCTAGCTGTTACAAGGATTAGTCTGCTAGGTGTTAGGGTCCTGTCTCTGGCTAGGTGTTACAAGGATTAGTCTGCTAGGTGTTAGGGTCCTGTCTCTGGCTAGCTGTTACAAGGATTAGTCTGCTAGGTGTTAGGGTCCTGTCTCTGGCTAGCTGTTACAAGGATTAGTCTGCTAGGTGTTAGGGTCCTGTCTCTGGCTAGCTGTTACAAGGATTAGTCTGCTAGGTGTTAGGGTCCTGTCTCTGGCTAGCTGTTACAAGGATTAGTCTGCTAGGTGTTAGGGTCCTGTCTCTGGCTAGCTGTTACAAGGATTAGTCTGCTAGGTGTTAGGGTCCTGTCTCTGGCTAGCTGTTACAAGGATTAGTCTGCTAGGTGTTAGGGTCCTGTCTCTGGCTAGCTGTTACAAGGATTAGTCTGCTAGGTGTTAGGTCCTGTCTCTGGCTAGCTGTTACAAGGATTAGTCTGCTAGGTGTTAGGGTCCTGTCTCTGGCTAGCTGTTACTAGGATTAGTCTGCTAGGTGTTAGGGTCCTGTCTCTGGCTAGCTGTTACAAGGATTAGTCTGCTAGGTGTTAGGGTCCTGTCTCTGGCTAGCTGTTACAAGGATTAGTCTGCTAGGTGTTAGGGTCCTGTCTCTGGCTAGCTGTTACAAGGATTAGTCTGCTAGGTGTTAGGGTCCTGTCTCTGGCTAGCTGTTACAAGGATTAGTCTGCTAGGTGTTAGGGTCCTGTCTCTGGCTAGCTGTTACAAGGATTAGTCTGCTAGGTGTTAGGGTCCTGTCTCTGGCTAGCTGTTACAAGGATTAGTCTGCTAGGTGTTAGGGTCCTGTCTCTGGCTAGCTGTTACAAGGATTAGTCTGCTAGGTGTTAGGGTCCTGTCTCTGGCTAGCTGTTACAAGGATTAGTCTGCTAGGTGTTAGGGTCCTGTCTCTGGCTAGCTGTTACAAGGATTAGTCTGCTAGGTGTTAGGGTCCTGTCTCTGGCTCGGTGTTACAAGGATTAGTCTGCTAGGTGTTAGGGTCCTGTCTCTGGCTAGCTGTTACAAGGATTAGTCTGCTAGGTGTTAGGGTCCTGTCTCTGGCTAGGTGTTACAAGGATTAGTCTGCTAGGTGTTAGGGTCCTGTCTCTGGCTCGGTGTTACAAGGATTAGTCTGCTAGGTGTTAGGGTCCTGTCTCTGGCTAGCTGTTACAAGGATTAGTCTGCTAGGTGTTAGGGTCCTGTCTCTGGCTAGGTGTTACAAGGATTAGTCTGCTAGGTGTTAGGGTCCTGTCTCTGGCTAGCTGTTACAAGGATTAGTCTGCTAGGTGTTAGTCTGCTAGGTGTTAGTCTGCTAGGTGTTAGGGTCCTGTCTCTGGCTAGCTGTTACAAGGATTAGTCTGCTAGGTGTTAGGGTCCTGTCTCTGGCTAGCTGTTACAAGGATTAGTCTGCTAGGTGTTAGGGTCCTGTCTCTGGCTCGGTGTTACAAGGATTAGTCTGCTAGGTGTTAGGGTCCTGTCTCTGGCTAGCTGTTACAAGGATTAGTCTGCTAGGTGTTAGGGTCCTGTCTCTGGCTAGCTGTTACAAGGATTAGTCTGCTAGGTGTTAGGGTCCTGTCTCTGGCTAGCTGTTACAAGGATTAGTCTGCTAGGTGTTAGGGTCCTGTCTCTGGCTAGCTGTTACAAGGATTAGTCTGCTAGGTGTTAGGGTCCTGTCTCTGGCTAGCTGTTACAAGGATTAGTCTGCTAGGTGTTAGGGTCCTGTCTCTGGCTAGGTGTTACAAGGATTAGTCTGCTAGGTGTTAGGGTCCTGTCTCTGGCTCTGTGTTAGAAGGATTAGTCTGCTAGGTGTTAGGGTCCTGTCTCTGGCTAGCTGTTACAAGGATTAGTCTGCTAGGTGTTAGGGTCCTGTCTCTGGCTAGCTGTTACTAGGATTAGTCTGCTAGGTGTTAGGGTCCTGTCTCTGGCTAGCTGTTACAAGGATTAGTCTGCTAGGTGTTAGGGTCCTGTCTCTGGCTAGCTGTTACAAGGATTAGTCTGCTAGGTGTTAGGGTCCTGTCTCTGGCTAGCTGTTACAAGGATTAGTCTGCTAGGTGTTAGGGTCCTGTCTCTGGCTCGGTGTTACAAGGATTAGTCTGCTAGGTGTTAGGGTCCTGTCTCTGGCTCGGTGTTACAAGGATTAGTCTGCTAGGTGTTAGGGTCCTGTCTCTGGCTAGCTGTTACAAGGATTAGTCTGCTAGGTGTTAGGGTGCTGTCTCTGGCTAGGTGTTACAAGGATTAGTCTGCTAGGTGTTAGGGTCCTGTCTCTGGCTAGCTGTTACAAGGATTAGTCTGCTAGGTGTTAGGGTCCTGTCTCTGGCTAGCTGTTACAAGGATTAGTCTGCTAGGTGTTAGGGTCCTGTCTCTGGCTAGCTGTTACAAGGATTAGTCTGCTAGGTGTTAGGGTCCTGTCTCTGGCTAGCTGTTACAAGGATTAGTCTGCTAGGTGTTAGGGTCCTGTCTCTGGCTAGGTGTTACAAGGATTAGTCTGCTAGGTGTTAGGGTCCTGTCTCTGGCTAGCTGTTACAAGGATTAGTCTGCTAGGTGTTAGGGTCCTGTCTCTGGCTCGGTGTTACAAGGATTAGTCTGCTAGGTGTTAGGGTCCTGTCTCTGGCTAGCTGTTACAAGGATTAGTCTGCTAGGTGTTAGTCTGCTAGGTGTTAGTCTGCTAGGTGTTAGGGTCCTGTCTCTGGCTAGCTGTTACAAGGATTAGTCTGCTAGGTGTTAGGGTCCTGTCTCTGGCTCGGTGTTACAAGGATTAGTCTGCTAGGTGTTAGTCTGCTAGGTGTTAGTCTGCTAGGTGTTAGGGTCCTGTCTCTGGCTAGCTGTTACAAGGATTAGTCTGCTAGGTGTTAGGGTCCTGTCTCTGGCTAGCTGTTACAAGGATTAGTCTGCTAGGTGTTAGGGTCCTGTCTCTGGCTAGCTGTTACAAGGATTAGTCTGCTAGGTGTTAGGGTCCTGTCTCTGGCTAGCTGTTACAAGGATTAGTCTGCTAGGTGTTAGGGTCCTGTCTCTGGCTAGCTGTTACAAGGATTAGTCTGCTAGGTGTTAGGGTCCTGTCTCTGGCTCGGTGTTACAAGGATTAGTCTGCTAGGTGTTAGGGTCCTGTCTCTGGCTAGGTGTTACAAGGATTAGTCTGCTAGGTGTTAGGGTCCTGTCTCTGGCTAGCTGTTACAAGGATTAGTCTGCTAGGTGTTAGGGTCCTGTCTCTGGCTAGCTGTTACAAGGATTAGTCTGCTAGGTGTTAGGGTCCTGTCTCTGGCTAGCTGTTACAAGGATTAGTCTGCTAGGTGTTAGTCTGCTAGGTGTTAGTCTGCTAGGTGTTAGTCTGCTAGGTGTTAGGGTCCTGTCTCTGGCTAGCTGTTACAAGGATTAGTCTGCTAGGTGTTAGGGTCCTGTCTCTGGCTAGGTGTTACAAGGATTAGTCTGCTAGGTGTTAGTCTGCTAGGTGTTAGTCTGCTAGGTGTTAGTCTGCTAGGTGTTAGGGTCCTGTCTCTGGCTAGCTGTTACAAGGATTAGTCTGCTAGGTGTTAGGGTCCTGTCTCTGGCTAGCTGTTACAAGGATTAGTCTGCTAGGTGTTAGGGTCCTGTCTCTGGCTAGCTGTTACAAGGATTAGTCTGCTAGGTGTTAGGGTCCTGTCTCTGGCTAGGTGTTAGAAGGATTAGTCTGCTAGGTGTTAGGGTCCTGTCTCTGGCTAGCTGTTACAAGGATTAGTCTGCTAGGTGTTAGGGTCCTGTCTCTGGCTCGGTGTTACAAGGATTAGTCTGCTAGGTGTTAGGGTCCTGTCTCTGGCTAGCTGTTACAAGGATTAGTCTGCTAGGTGTTAGGGTCCTGTCTCTGGCTAGCTGTTACAAGGATTAGTCTGCTAGGTGTTAGGGTCCTGTCTCTGGCTAGCTGTTACAAGGATTAGTCTGCTAGGTGTTAGGGTCCTGTCTCTGGCTGGGCTGTTACAAGGATTAGTCTGCTAGGTGTTAGGGTCCTGTCTCTGGCTAGGTGTTAGAAGGATTAGTCTGCTAGGTGTTAGGGTCCTGTCTCTGGCTAGCTGTTACAAGGATTAGTCTGCTAGGTGTTAGGGTCCTGTCTCTGGCTAGCTGTTACAAGGATTAGTCTGCTAGGTGTTAGGGTCCTGTCTCTGGCTAGCTGTTACAAGGATTAGTCTGCTAGGTGTTAGGGTCTCTGGCTAGCTGTTACAAGGATTAGTCTGCTAGGTGTTAGGGTCCTGTCTCTGGCTAGCTGTTACAAGGATTAGTCTGCTAGGTGTTAGGGTCCTGTCTCTGGCTAGCTGTTACAAGGATTAGTCTGCTAGGTGTTAGGGTCCTGTCTCTGGCTGGGTGTTACAAGGATTAGTCTGCTAGGTGTTAGGGTCCTGTCTCTGGCTAGCTGTTACAAGGATTAGTCTGCTAGGTGTTAGGGTCCTGTCTCTGGCTAGCTGTTACAAGGATTAGTCTGCTAGGTGTTAGGGTCCTGTCTCTGGCTAGCTGTTACAAGGATTAGTCTGCTAGGTGTTAGGGTCCTGTCTCTGGCTAGCTGTTACAAGGATTAGTCTGCTAGGTGTTAGGGTCCTGTCTCTGGCTAGCTGTTACAAGGATTAGTCTGCTAGGTGTTAGGGTCCTGTCTCTGGCTAGCTGTTACAAGGATTAGTCTGCTAGGTGTTAGGGTCCTGTCTCTGGCTAGCTGTTACAAGGATTAGTCTGCTAGGTGTTAGGGTCCTGTCTCTGGCTAGCTGTTACAAGGATTAGTCTGCTAGGTGTTAGGGTCCTGTCTCTGGCTAGCTGTTACAAGGATTAGTCTGCTAGGTGTTAGGGTCCTGTCTCTGGCTAGCGTGTTACAAGGATTAGTCTGCTAGGTGTTAGGGTCCTGTCTCTGGCTAGCTGTTACAAGGATTAGTCTGCTAGGTGTTAGGGTCCTGTCTCTGGCTAGCTGTTACAAGGATTAGTCTGCTAGGTGTTAGGGTCCTGTCTCTGGCTAGCTGTTACAAGGATTAGTCTGCTAGGTGTTAGGGTCTCTGGCTAGCTGTTACAAGGATTAGTCTGCTAGGTGTTAGGGTCCTGTCTCTGGCTAGCTGTTACAAGGATTAGTCTGCTAGGTGTTAGGGTCCTGTCTCTGGCTAGCTGTTACAAGGATTAGTCTGCTAGGTGTTAGGGTCCTGTCTCTGGCTAGCTGTTACAAGGATTAGTCTGCTAGGTGTTAGGGTCCTGTCTCTGGCTAGCTGTTACAAGGATTAGTCTGCTAGGTGTTAGGGTCCTGTCTCTGGCTAGCTGTTACAAGGATTAGTCTGCTAGGTGTTAGGGTCCTGTCTCTGGCTAGGTGTTACAAGGATTAGTCTGCTAGGTGTTAGGGTCCTGTCTCTGGCTAGCTGTTACAAGGATTAGTCTGCTAGGTGTTAGGGTCCTGTCTCTGGCTAGCTGTTACAAGGATTAGTCTGCTAGGTGTTAGGGTCCTGTCTCTGGCTAGGTGTTACAAGGATTAGTCTGCTAGGTGTTAGGGTCCTGTCTCTGGCTAGGTGTTACAAGGATTAGTCTGCTAGGTGTTAGGGTCCTGTCTCTGGCTAGCTGTTACAAGGATTAGTCTGCTAGGTGTTAGGGTCCTGTCTCTGGCTAGCTGTTACAAGGATTAGTCTGCTAGGTGTTAGGGTCCTGTCTCTGGCTAGCTGTTACAAGGATTAGTCTGCTAGGTGTTAGGGTCCTGTCTCTGGCTCGGTGTTACAAGGATTAGTCTGCTAGGTGTTAGGGTCCTGTCTCTGGCTAGCTGTTACAAGGATTAGTCTGCTAGGTGTTAGGGTCCTGTCTCTGGCTAGCTGTTACAAGGATTAGTCTGCTAGGTGTTAGGGTCCTGTCTCTGGCTAGCTGTTACAAGGATTAGTCTGCTAGGTGTTAGGGTCCTGTCTCTGGCTAGCTGTTACAAGGATTAGTCTGCTAGGTGTTAGGGTCCTGTCTCTGGCTAGCTGTTACAAGGATTAGTCTGCTAGGTGTTAGGGTCCTGTCTCTGGCTGGCTGTTACAAGGATTAGTCTGCTAGCTGTTAGGGTCCTGTCTCTGGCTAGCTGTTACAAGGATTAGTCTGCTAGGTGTTAGGGTCCTGTCTCTGGCTAGCTGTTACAAGGATTAGTCTGCTAGGTGTTAGGGTCCTGTCTCTGGCTAGCTGTTACAAGGATTAGTCTGCTAGGTGTTAGGGTCCTGTCTCTGGCTAGCTGTTACAAGGATTAGTCTGCTAGGTGTTAGGGTCCTGTCTCTGGCTAGCTGTTACAAGGATTAGTCTGCTAGGTGTTAGGGTCCTGTCTCTGGCTAGCTGTTACAAGGATTAGTCTGCTAGGTGTTAGGGTCCTGTCTCTGGCTAGGTGTTACAAGGATTAGTCTGCTAGGTGTTAGGGTCCTGTCTCTGGCTAGCTGTTACAAGGATTAGTCTGCTAGGTGTTAGGGTCCTGTCTCTGGCTAGCTGTTACAAGGATTAGTCTGCTAGGTGTTAGGGTCCTGTCTCTGGCTAGCTGTTACAAGGATTAGTCTGCTAGGTGTTAGGGTCCTGTCTCTGGCTAGCTGTTACAAGGATTAGTCTGCTAGGTGTTAGGGTCCTGTCTCTGGCTAGCTGTTACAAGGATTAGTCTGCTAGGTGTTAGGGTCCTGTCTCTGGCTAGCTGTTACAAGGATTAGTCTGCTAGGTGTTAGTCTGCTAGGTGTTAGTGTGCTAGGTGTTAGAACAAAACCACTACGCCACAAAGGAAGCCTTTTCATTGGTTTCTTTGGACTACAGTAATTTCAATGTAGACTTAGATTGCGCCCCAAAAGCAAAAAAACGAATAATAATAGTAGTAGTAGTAGTAGTAGTAGTAGTAGTAGTAGTAGTAGTAGTGTGTTAGGGTCCTGTCTTTTATTATTACGCTAATTGAGTTTCCGTAGGGACAACTCAAACTACCTGCGGGCTGCATTGAATGGGCGTATCCAGCCCGCGGGCCTCGAGTTTTGAAACATGCTTTATGCGTTAGTCTGATACAAGGGTAAGTTGTACTGTCTACTAACCACATTGATTCCTCCAGCGGTGGCCGCAGAACACACGGTGCCCACGAACGCCATGCCCAGGACCCCTCCCGCATACGCACCCGCCCGACCACTGGGAAACAAAGACAGAATAAAAAAAACTAAAAAACATTACAGGATAAAACAAAGCTGATCAACTAACAGACCGCTGGGAAAACCAAGTGAAAACATGTCAGACATTACAGGACAAGTATCGTAGCTGTAGATCAGCTTACATCACAGAAAATCAGTGGTGTAAAGTAATTCAGTCGTTTTTTGGGGGTATCTGTACTTTACTTTTTATATTTTTGACAACTTTTACTTTTACTTCACTACATTCTTAAAGAAAATAATGTACTTTTTACTCCATACATTTTCCATGATACCCCAAAGTCCTCGTTACATTTTGAATGCTTAGCAGGACAGGAAAATGGTCCAATTCACACACTTATCAAGAGAACATCCCTGGTCATCTCTACTGCCTCTGATCTGGCGGACTCACTAAACACAATTGCTTTGTTTCTGAATGATGTCTGAGGGTTGGAGTGTGCCCCTGGCTATCCGCAAATTTAAAAAAAAACACGAACAATTGTGCTAACTGGTTTGCTTAATATAAAGGAATTTGAAATGATTTATACTTTTACTTTTGACAGTAAAGTACATTTTTGCAATGACCTTTACTTTTGATACATAAGTATATTTAAAACCAAATACTTTTTCTCAAGTAGTATTTTACTGGGTGACTTTCACTTTTACTTGAGTCATTTCCTATTAAAAGGTATCTTTTACTTTTACTCAAGTATGACAACTGGGTACTTTTTCACACCACTGCAGAAAAATACATGACAACTTCCCATCAGTCTACACTACAGTCCACTTCCATTACAGAGTATAATGTAACTCTGGGCGTGGAAGCCAGTTCCACTGCTGTATAATGTAACTCTGGGCGTGGAAGCCAGTTCCACTGCTGTATAATGTAACTCTGGGCGTGGAAGCCAGTTCCACTGCTGTATAATGTAACTCTGGGCGTGGAAGCCAGTTCCACGGCTGTATAATGTAACTCTGGGCGTGGAAGCCAGTTCCACTGCTGTATAATGTAACTCTGGGTGTGGAAGCCAGTTCCACTGCTGTATAATGTAACTCTGGGCGTGGAAGCCAGTTCCACTGCTGTATAATGTAACTCTGGGCGTGGAAGCCAGTTCCACTGCTGTATAATGTAACTCTGGGCGTGGAAGCCAGTTCCACTGCTGTATAATGTAACTCTGGGCGTGGAAGCCAGTTCCACTGCTGTATAATGTAACTCTGGGCGTGGAAGCCAGTTCCACTGCTGTATAATGTAACTCTGGGCCTGGAAGCCAGTTCCACTGCTGTATAATGTAACTCTGGGTGTGGAAGCCAGTTCCACTGCTGTATAATGTAACTCTGGGCGTGGAAGCCAGTTCCACTGCTGTATAATGTAACTCTGGGCGTGGAAGCCAGTTCCACTGCTGTATAATGTAACTCTGGGTGTGGAAGCCAGTTCCACTGCTGTATAATGTAACTCTGGGCGTGGAAGCCAGTTCCACTGCTGTATAATGTAACTCTGGGCGTGGAAGCCAGTTCCACTGCTTTATAATGTAACTCTGGGCGTGGAAGCCAGTTCCACTGCTGTATAATGTAACTCTGGGCGTGGAAGCCAGTTCCACTGCTGTATAATGTAACTCTGGGCGTGGAAGCCAGTTCCACTGCTGTATAATGTAACTCTGGGCGTGGAAGCCAGTTCCACTGCTGCATAATGTAACTCTGGGCGTGGAAGCCAGTTCCACTGCTGTATAATGTAACTCTGGGCGTGGAAGCCAGTTCCACTGCTGTATAATGTAACTCTGGGCGTGGAAGCCAGTTCCACTGCTGTATAATGTAACTCTGGGCGTGGAAGCCAGTTCCACTGCTGTATAATGTAACTCTGGGCGTGGAAGCCAGTTCCACTGCTGTATAATGTAACTCTGGGCGTGGGAAGCCAGTTCCACTGCTGTATAATGTAACTCTGGGCGTGGAAGCCAGTTCCACTGCTGTATAATGTAACTCTGGGCGTGGAAGCCAGTTCCACTGCTTTAGCTCATTGTTCCTGTACTGAGTTCAACCTGGGACATCAGGGTCGGTGCAATTCATTATCAGATAGGAGAGAACCAGCAGTAGTCCGGACCTCGTAGGGCTTAAGATGATTGGGTAATCGGGACACAATTGAAACATTTATCAACTAGTCATTGCTATGCATCGGCTGGAGACAAACTGCTCAGTATTAGATGAATAATAATAAATAATAATATGCCATTTAGCAGACGCTTTTATCCAAAGCGACTTACAGTCATGCGTGCATACATTTTTGTGTATGGGTGGTCCCGGGGATCGAACCCACTACCCTGGCGTTACAAGCGCCGTGCTCTACCAGCTGAGCTACAGAGGACCACACGCTAGTCGGTGATCGGATGCTAAATCACAGACCTGGCTGGCTGAAGACACCAGCGGTATTCAAATATTTAAAATGGAACAAAATAAAAAGGAGAAAATGTCAATAAATGTACTGACATATGCAAATATCTAATACAATAGAATGTGCCACTTAGCAGACTGTCTTTTCAAAGCCACGTACATACTATAGTGACTGTATGCATTTTTTTAGTATGTGTACATGTGATCGCTACGGGAATCGAACCCACGACCTAGCTAGCGCCATTCTCTTACGAACTGAGCCACACAGAACCCATACATCTCTCCACTCACACAACGAGCTGCGCGTCGTCATGCCTGATCCGGGGTAGCAGCTCCGTCGCCCTCCACTTGACGAAACGTCCCAACACTTCCCCCGCAGAGCCTTCCACATTAAAGGGGTTGGCTTCCTTAAAGATCTCCAGGCCGACCAACACCACGCGGATATTCAGCTTCTTATAGTACTGTAGGATGGGTAGAGAAAAACATACAAAAAGACATCAGTTTATGCTAATTATTTACGGCCACGCAGCCACATAATCTAGTACCCTCAAATTCAAATCTGGACCTGGAAGCGGACCTGTTGCACCCTCTACAACCACTGGGATTATTATTTGACCCTGCTGGTCATCTTGAAGAACGATCTGGCCTTAATGGCCATGTACTCTTATAATCTCCACCCAGCTCAGCCAGAAGAGGACTGCCTTTTCTAGGGAGTTTTTCCTAGCCACCGTGCTTCTACATCTGCATTTAAGTCATTTAGCAGACGCTCTTATCCAGAGCCACTTACAAATTGGATCTGCATTGCTTGCCGTTTGGGGTTTTAGGCTGGGTTTCTGTATAAAGCACTTTGTGACATCTGCTGCTGTGAAAAAGGGCTTTATGAATAAATACATTTGATTGTCTAGTACCTTCAAATTCAAATCTGGACCTGGAAGCCACTTATTTAATTGTTCCCCTCTAATCAGGGACTGAGTTAGACCTGTGCCACCAGGTGGGTGATATTAATGATCAGGTAAAACAGACAACCAGCAGTGGGCCGTACGTCCCAGGGAGAACAGACAACCAGCAGTGGGCCGTACGTCCCAGGGAGAACAGACAACCAGCAGTGGGCCGTACGTCCCAGGGAGAACAGACAACCAGCAGTGGGCCGTACGTCCCAGGGAGAACAGACAACCAGCAGTGGGCCGTACGTCCCAGGGAGAACAGACAACCAGCAGTGGGCCGTACGTCCCAGGGAGAACAGACAACCAGCAGTATTCCGTACGTCCCAGGGAGAACATTTGAACACCCCCTTGGTCTAGTACTTTCTCTTGTTTCTCCTGAGTGAAGAGCTCATTGTAGCCGTAGGTCTCAATGAGGACGAAGAAAGTACGTTTCGGTGTAACAATGTTTGTTCGCTTGAGACTGAGTAGCGAGAGAGGGAAATAAGTTTGTCACCCCATCCAGCAGATTGGCTAGTTCCACCATCTCCTGTCGCACCGCTGTCTCGTTCTTCTTCTTGTAGGTATACTGGTGAGAAACAGCAGAACTCAGTCAGTTGATGATCATGTAGGAATACATTCTAATATAACCCATTAGAGTATCATTAACTCACGATTACACATTAGGCAAGTGGTTTTGAAACCTCTCCTCGGGGACCCCCCCAGACGTTTTCACAATTTAGTCGTAGCCCTGAGCCATCTCACCTGATTGACCTAGGTGAAGGGCTTGGTGATTAAGTTGACAAGTTGAATCAGGTGAGCTAGCTGTGGAATAGTTAAATGCATGGAACGGCTGGGGGTCGGCTTGGGGTCCCAGAGGAGAGGTTGGAACACCCTATACAAGTTACACATCATCTATAAAATTGACAAATAGTAAGTATTTTACCCTGAGAAAGTCAGCAACCAACACCAACTCGACATATCTGGTCTGAGGTAAATTACGTTTTCTCTGTTATGAAGAAATGAGAGAAAGTCCTTAGTGAGACTAGTACATCCATTCGCGTGTGTTTAGTCTGGACAGTCATCAGAACATTCACCCCGAATACACTTTAATATCTGTTATGTTCTGCTAGGCTGTGTAATAGACACATCCCAACCCGTAAAAGTGCCGTCATCGAGAGGGAGGGGTCGAAGGGTGAGTGACTCTCAGTGTGCGACGTCTCATTGGTCACTCCGCAGACAAAGGGCTCTGATTGGCTGTGCTCCAGGCGGTAGAGGAGGTGCTCATTATTTGTCGACTGCTTGACTGGTTCAAGCCCATAACTCTGGTTGCCAAGGAGAATGACACCCCTAAAAAGAAGCAGATACATTTAATCAATGCTGACAAATTACTTTATTCACAGAACATCAATGGTTTAACAGCATTTCCTCCCATCAAGCTGAAGTCAGCCAATAAAAGTGAAAGACAGGGAAACAGGATAAATGGTTCGACAAACCAGGAAACTATTATGAAAGGACTGGAGAACTTCCTTGTTAAGAGGCATTTAAAGCCCTCTCATGAGAACAATGAATGTGGAATACAACACAACCCTATTTACAGGTCTACAAACACAAAAGCATGTGGTCCCCTGTAGCTCAGTTGGTAGAGCATGGCGCTTGCAACGCCAGGGTAGTGGGTTCGATCCCTGGGACCACCCATACGTAAAAATGTATGCACACATGGATAAATGGCATATTATTATTATTATTATATAAGACTGACCTGAGGTCAGCAGGAACTGAGGATTAGTATTATTATATATAAGTGAATGAGAGACTGACCTGAGGTCAGCAGGTACTGAGGTTTAGTATTATTATATATAAGTGAATGAGAGACTGACCTGAGACCTGAGCAGGTGCTGAGGGCGACCAGAGAGTCTTCATGATCCTCCACATCGCCATGGTAATAACAATGGACCTGCAACACACGTCACCATGGTAATAACAATGGACCTGCAACACACGTCACCATGGTAATAACAATGGACCTGCAACACACGTCACCATGGTAATAACAATGGACCTGCAACACACGTCACCATGGTAATAACAATGGACCTGCAACACACGTCACCATGGTAATAACAATGGACCTGCAATGTGACATGCAGCTATACACAGGCATGTCATTCAAACAAGAGCAGCCATGTGGAAATATTATGTATGTACAGTGGGGAAAAAAAGTATTTAGTCAGCCACCAATTGTGCAAGTTCTCCCACTTAAAAAGATGAGAGAGGCCTGTAATTTTCATCATAGGTACACGTCAACTATGACAGACAAATTGAGATTTTTTTCTCTCCAGAAACTCACATTGTAGGATTTTTAATGAATGTATTTGCAAATTATGGTGGAAAATAAGTATTTGGTCACCTACAAACAAGCAAGATTTCTGGCTCTCACAGACCTGTAACTTCTTCTTTAAGAGGCTCCTCTGTCCTCCACTCGTTCCCTGTATTAATTGCACCTGTTTGAACTTGTTATCAGTATAAAAGACACCTGTCCACAACCTCAAACAGTCACACTCCAAACTCCACTATGGCCAAGACCAAAGAGCTGTCAAAGGACACCAGAAACAAAATTGTAGACCTGCACCAGGCTGGGAAGACTGAATCTGCAATAGGTAAGCAGCTTGGTTTGAAGAAATCAACAGTGGGAGCAATTATTAGGAAATGGAAGACATACAAGACCACTGATAATCTCCTTCGATCTGGGGCTCCACGCAAGATCTCACCCCGTGGGGTCAAAATGATCACAAGAACGGTGAGCAAAAATCCCAGAACCACACAGGGGGACCTAGTGAATGATCTGCAGAGAGCTGGGACCAAAGTAACAAAGCCTACCATCAGTAACACACTACGCCGCCAGGGACTCAAATCCTGCAGTGCCAGACGTGCCCCCTGCTTAAGCCAGTACATGTCCAGGCCCGTCTGAAGTTTGCTAGAGTGCATTTGGATGATCCAGAAGAGGATTGGGAGAATGTCATATGGTCAGATGAAACCAAAATATAACTTTTTGGTAAAAACTCAACTCGTCGTGTTTGGAGGACAAAGAATGCTGAGTTGCATCCAAAGAACACCATACCTACTGTGAAGCATGGGGGTGGAAACATCATGCTTTGGGGCTGTTTTTCTGCAAAGGGACCAGGACGACTGATCCGTGTAAAGGAAAGAATGAATGGGGCCATGTATCATGAGATTTTGAGTGAAAACCTCCTTCCATCAGCAAGGCCATTGAAGATGAAACGTGGCTGGGTCTTTCAGCATGACAATGACCCCAAACACACCGCCCGGCAATGAAGGAGTGGCTTCGTAAGAAGCATTTCAAGGTCCTGGAGTGGCCTAGCCAGTCTCCAGATCTCAACCCCATAGAAAATCTTTGGAGGGAGTTGAAAGTCCGTGTTGCCCAGCGACAGCCCCAAAACATCACTGCTCTAGAGGAGATCTGCATGGAGGAATGGGCCAAAATACCAGCAACAGTGTGTGAAAACCTTGTGAAGACTTACAGAAAACGTTTGACCTGTGTCATTGCCAACAAAGGGTATATAACAAATCATTGAGAAACTTTTGTTATTGACCAAATACTTATTTTCCACCATAATTTGCAAATAAATTCATTAAAAATCCTACAATGTGATTTTCTGGAAAAAAAATTCTCATTTTGTCTGTCATAGTGTACCTATGATGAAAATTACAGGCCTCTCTCATCTTTTTAAGTGGGAGAACTTGCACAATTGGTGGCTGACAATACTTGTTTTCCCCACTGTATGTATGTATGTATGTATGTATGTATGTATGCATGTATATGTACAGTACCAGTCAAAAGTTTGGACACATCTACTCATTCAAGGGTTTTTCTTTATTTAAAAAAATAATCTGAAAAAAATAAACTTTTGACTGGTACTGTATATATTGTGATGTCACGAGAGGCTGTGTCCTGGAGGGACGTTACATCCCCCTGAGGTGGCTGCAAACCCAGACAGCTATGGCTCCATCTGCTGGTATGGTCGGGAACTCCACCCCTCTATGGCCAATCTTCCCACGCAGCTGAAACAAATGAGGAGCTGATGAGCTGAAGGTTTGGGAAGGGAAGAGACACACTGAGAGGGAGTGTGTGGGGGGTGAAGAGACACAGTCTCCAACCTGGGCTCTCTGGAGGACAAGAGTGCTGCACGTCCACTTCCATGAGGAATATAAGGATTTGGAGATACTTACCTTTGGGAAATACTCACCTTTGGATATATGCACCTGTGGAAATACGTGAGAGACATTTGGAAGGACTTTTTGCTGGGTTGGCCACTAGCTGCAACGTGGACTACAGTAAGGCTGGGGAAAAGTTATCTGAGCGAGTGAGAATTATGATTTTGGATGTGGAAGAGACATCCCTGAACTGTTAACCCTTAAAGAGCCACAAGAGAACAGAATTTTGTTATATTTTCGATTAATTTCCCAAGACCTATAATAAAATCCTTGTTTTGTTTGAACCTTGTCTCCTTGCACTACTTGAGCAATCCCGCTGAAAGCTGTGTAGCCTCTCGTGACGTCACAGATGGTGGAGAATACGGGCACGCTCAAGCGTTAATAGTGCATGTCAGAGGAGGATACCGAAGGTTTGATCACCCAGTTTTCCAAGTTGGCCGTAGGCTCCCCGCCGACTGAAATGGAGGACATATTGAAAGCCCTTGTTGCTGGCCAGCAAGCCCAGATGCAAGCAAACGTGGCTCTCTTGGAGGAGCAAAAGAAAGCCAACCTTCTGAAGGCAGAGGAATTGCAGTTGCAGAGACAGAGGGTGGTCCAAAAATACCCGCCCAATAAAGGCAAGTGACTTTATATCTAAGATGGGAGCTACCGATGACATTGAGGCATACCTGCATGCATTTGAGGCCACGGCCACTAGGGAAGCCTGGCCCAAGCAACAGTGGGTTGGTCTGTTAGCCCCCTTTCTAACCGGGGAATCGCTGAATGCTGTCCGGGACCTGGGCCCTGACCAGGTTACTGACTATGATGCCCTGAAGTCTGAGATCCTCAGCAGATATGGACTCACAAAGTTTGGTATGGCCCAGCGCTTTCACAGCTGGACCTTCCAACCAGACCAACCTCCTCGGGCGCAGATGCATGAACTTGTCCGAATCGCAAGGAAATGGCTGGATCCGCAGAGGAATACAGCAGCGGCGGTGGTGGAGGCCGTTGTGGTGGATCGTTACCTCACGCGCCCTGCCTTATGAGGCAAAACGGTTCATCAGTCAACAGGCCTTGACCACGGCTGATCTGACCGTGGAAGCTGTGGAAAAGTACCAGGCCACAGCGGAGATGCTGAATGCTTCCCGAAAAGACCCCAGGAGTGCGGCCCCACCACAAATGGGAAGAACCCGTCCAAAGGACCCCAAGGTCTCGAACCCAGCCACGTCAGGACTTATCCCGGCTCCAGGGGGAGCCAGAAACCAGGCGGGTCCAAGAAGAGTACACCAGGAGGGGGAAACTCGACAGTGTTACCGGTGTGGGGAGATGGGACATATCTCCTGGCAGTGTGGGAAACCAGCCGATGAACCTATGCCCACTGCGGAGTCCTCCAGCTCAGCACCCACACCCTGTTTTGCCTCGCTCTTGGGAGTCGTAGATGGCGGCCCAGATCGACCCCCACCTGCCCGGTAACTGTGAATCACCATGATGTGGAGGCCTTACTGGATTCTGGTAGCCGGGCCACTCTGGTGCGTAAGGATTTGGTGGGCCCAACGTGTCTGACCCCGGGGAAAGTCCTCCCAGTTTCCTGTGTCCATGGGGACACCAGAGAATACCCCATTACTGAACTTACAATGACCAGCACACGGGGAACCATACACACGACGGCGGGGGTGGTTGATTCCCTTCCCGTCCCTGTCCTAATTGGACGAGACTGCCCAGCCTTTTACCCACTCTGGAGAGAGTCTCAGGAGAGGATAACCCCGAGTACCTCGGAAACGGAGAGGCAAGACTCATCCTGGGAAGGCTCCGGTGCAATCCTCCGAGTTACTCACTCCCGCCCGGGCTCTGATAGGGATGGCAGGTGCCCAGACCGACACAGAGACGGAGCTACAGAATCTGGACAAAGAACTGTCTGGTCTGAAGGGGACCGCTGAGAGGTATCGTTTGTTAAAGCAACAGTTAGACATGAAGACAGAAGAGTTAGATATCCTCCAGGCTAAACTCCAACAGAGCTCCTTCCCTAAGCAACAGGAGGAGCTGGAGAGGCTGCGCAGGACCATCGAGGAGTGTGAGGAGACCCTGCGCAGTAGTAAGGAGGTCCAGAAGAAGGCAGAGGAGAAGTACAAGGTGTTGGAGAACAAGATGAAGAATGCGGAGGCAGAGAGAGAGAAGGAACTGAAAGCTGCTCAACAGAAGCTAAACTCTGCTAAAACCAAGGCGGATGCGTTCAGTAAGAAACTCAAGGAGAGACAACAGGAGGCTGAGTCCCTGGTCCTAGAGTTGGAGGAGTTGAAGAGAGAGCAGTCTGGCAAGCTCCACGGCAATGCGGGACGCCCTCTCCCGGCGTGATGCCTTCTTCGCTGCCTTTACCCCGACGAGGGACGTCGGTCCCGAGGAGGGGGGATGTGTGATGTCACGAGAGGCTGTGTCCTGGAGGGACGTTACATCCCCTGAGGTGGCTGCAAACCCAGACAGCTATGGCTCCATCTGCTGGTATGGTCGGGAACTCCACCCCCTATGGCCAATCTTCCCACGCAGCTGAAACAAATGAGGAGCTGATGAGCTGAAGGTTTGGGAAGGGAAGAGACACACTGAGAGGGAGTGTGGGGGGGGTGAAGAGACACAGTCTCCAACCTGGGCTCTCTGGAGGACAAGAGTGCTGCACGTCCACTTCCATGAGGAATATAAGGATTTGGAGATACTTACCTTTGGGAAATACTCACCTTTGGATATATGCACCTGTGGAAATACGTGAGAGACATTTGGAAGGACTTTTTGCTGGGTTGGCCACTAGCTGCAACGTGGACTACAGTAAGGCTGGGGAAAAGTTATCTGAGCGAGTGAGAATTATGATTTTGGATGTGGAAGAGACATCCCTGAACTGTTAACCCTTAAAGAGCCACAAGAGAACAGAATTTTGTTATATTTTCGTTAATTTCCCAAGACCTATAATAAAATCCTTGTTTTGTTTGAACCTTGTCTCCTTGCACTACTTGAGCAATCCCGCTGAAAGCTGTGTAGCCTCTCGTGACGTCACAATATATATATAATATATATATATATATAAATATATATATATATATATATATATATATATATATATATATATATATATATATATATAATTAATTATATACACATACACACTGGCCAGTTTATTAGATACACCGCCCGTTCATGAAAATGGATCGCTCCTACAGACAGTGAGTCACGTGGCCGTGGCTTGCTATATAAAGCAGGCAGACAGGCATCGAGGCATTCAGTTACTGTTCTATTAAACGTTAGAATGGGCAAAACGAGTGACCTAAGCGACTTTGTGCGTGGTATAATCATCGGTGCCAGGTCTCAGAAAACGGCCGCCCTCCTGGGCTTTTTACGAACAACAGCGTCTAGGGTTTACCGAGAACGGTGCGACAAACAAAAAACATCCAGTCAGCGGCAGTCCTGTGGGCGAAATAATCGTGCAAGCTTACAGGTATGCCACAAACAGACAAATAACGGTACAGTACAACAGTGGTGTGCCGAACGGCATCTCGGAACGCACAACTCGTCGGTCCTTGTCACGGATGGGCTATTGCAGCAGACGACCACACCGGGTTCCACTCCTATCAGCTAAAAACAAGAAGAAGCGGCTCCAGTGGGCACGCCATCACCAACACTGGACAACTGAGGAGTGGAAAAACATCACCTGGAACATGACAGCTAGTTCAGTTTACTTGAGTGGCCTGTGCAGTCCCCAGACCTCAACCCAATAGAGCATCTTTGGGATGAGATGGAACGGGCTGTTCACAGCATGAATGTACCGCCGTCCAATCTGCAGCAACTGCATGATGCTATCGCATCAGCATGGACGAACATCCCTGTGGAACGTTTCCGACACCTTGTAGACTACCCCGAAGAATTCAAGCTGTTCTGGAGGGAAAGGGGGGGGGGTCCGACCCAGTTCTAGATGGGCGTACCCAATAAACCATGCCCCCCAGCCCGAAGAAAGCATGCCTCCCACCCCACCCAGCAACCAAGGTTGCTTGTCAGTCCCCCTCCCACCCACCCACCCATCCATCCATCCCGAGTCTCCCCTTACATTCCCCCCAATGTCATTCTGTAATGTAGTCACTGCTACTTACATCGGGCTTAGGATATGTAGGCGTCAGATTCCCACTGTCATCATCGGAAAACTGAACAAAGCTTTCGGATAAAAACTCTCTGACAAAAGAAAAATACACAGATCACTCCACAAGAATAGAATTGTGTGACATGAAGGTAATTACTAATATGCAATAGAAAATAATGAGCTGACATACGTGTTCTTTTTTAGATGGAGGAAGTGTTCCTTGTCGTCAATGATCAACGAATAAGAAAGCCTCTCAGGTTCTTGAGTCTGAAATGAGTTCCAACGCAGCACAGTCACGTCACATGAAAATACACCGGTCATTTACCATCGTGTGTCAAAAACCACGAGTTGGAGACCTGTAGGTATCCTACCTTTCCCGAGTCAGGAAGTCTGTCTGCATCTCTTGCCCATCTCCTCTGAATAAGCTGAGGCTTCACAACCGTGTAGCTGGAAAGTTTAGATGTCCGTCCGTTGAAAATATCTGAAAAGGTCAAAAGAACTGGTTCATATTCTAATAGCCAATGTCCTGAATGGCGAAGATTACATACACAGCCAAAGTCTAACAGTCCAATCAATCAATCAGCTAATTAAATCAAGTAAAAAAACATAAATCTACTGAAATGTGTCAATGATGACATATTGGCATGGTTCCCAAGTTCGATAAATGAGTGGAAAACACTGATGCACTGCTGAGTATATGTGATTCGTTAGGCGCCTTCGACATTGAAGCCGACTTGAAAGGCGAATCGAGACTGACTGATCTACAAAATCACCTTGCATCATAAATACAGTGCCTTGCAAAAGTATCCTTGGATTTCATCACATTTCATTGTGTTACAAAGTGGGATTCAAATGTCATTTATTATCAACAATCTACACAAAATACTCTGTCAAAGTATATTTTATAAATGTTTTACATTTAAAGATTAATAGAAATTAAATAACAAAAATATAGTCTTTGCATTAGTATTCAGCTCCCTAAATCAATACAGTGGAGAAAAAAAGTATTTAGTCAGCCACTAATTGTGCAAGTTCTCCCACTTAAAAAGATGAGAGAGGCCTGTAATTTTCATCATATGTACATGTCAACTATGAAGAAAAAAAATCCAGAAAATCACATTGTAGGATTTTTAATGAATTTATTTGCAAATTATGGTGGAAAATAAGTATTTGGTCACCTACAAACAAGCAAGATTTCTGGCTCTCACAGACCTGTAACTTCTTCTTTAAGAGGCTCCTCTGTCCTCCACTCGTTACCTGTATTAATGGCACCTGTTTGAACTTGTTATCAGTATAAAAGACACCTGTCCACAACCTCAAACAGTCACACTCCAAACTCCACTATGGCCAAGACCAAAGAGCTGTCAAAGGACACCAGAAACAAAATTGTAGACCTGCACCAGGCTGGGAAGACTGAATCTGCAATAGGTAAGCAGCTTGGTTTGAAGAAATCAACTGTGGGAGCAATTATTAGGAAATGGAAGACATACAAGACCACTGATAATCTCCCTCGATCTGGGGCTCCACGCAAGATCTCACCCCGTGGGGTCAAAATGATCACAAGAACGGTAAGCAAAAATCCCAGAACCACACGGGGGGGCCTAGTGAATGACCTGCAGAGAGCTGGGACCAAAGTAACAAAGCCTACCATCAGTAACACACTACGCCGCCAGGGACTCAAATCTTGCAGTGCCAGACGTGTCCCCCTGCTTAAGCCAGTACATGTCCAGGCCCGTCTGAAGTTTGCTAGAGTGCATTTGGATGATCCAGAAGAGGATTGGGAGAATGTCATATGGTCAGATGAAACCAAAATAGAACTTTTTGGTAAAAACTCAACTCGTCGTGTTTGGAGGACAAAGAATGCTGAGTTGCATCCAAAGAACACCATACCTACTGTGAAGCATGGGGGTGGAAACATCATGCTTTGGGGCTGTTTTTCTGCAAAGGGACCAGGACGACTGATCCGTGTAAAGGAAAGAATGAATGGGGCCATGTATCGTGAGATTTTGAGTGAAAACCTGAAACGTGGCTGGGTCTTTCAGCATGACAATGATCCCAAACACACCGCCCGGGCAACGAAGGAGTGGCTTCGTAAGAAGCATTTCAAGGTCCTGGAGTGGCCTTGCCAGTCTCCAGATCTCAACCCCATAGAAAATCTTTGGAGGGAGTTGAAAGTCCGTGTTGCCCAGCGACAGACGCAAAACATCACTGCTCTAGAGATCTGCATGGAGGAATGGGCCAAAATACCAGCAACAGTGTGTGAAAACCTTGTGAAGACTTACAGAAAACGTTTGACCTGTGTCATTGCCAACAAAGGGTATATAACAAAGTATTGAGAAACTTTTGTTATTGACCAAATACTTATTTTCCACCATAATTTGCAAATAAATTCATTAAAAATCCTACAATGTGATTTTCTGGATTTTTTTCTCATTTTGTCTGTCATAGTTGACGTGTACCTATGATGAAAATTACAGGCCTCTCTCATCTTTTTAAGTGGGAGAACTTGCACAATTGGCGGCTGACTAAATACTTTTTTTCCCCACTGTACATGTTAGAAACACCTTTGGCAGCGATTACAGCTGTGAGTCTTTCTGGGTAAGTCTAAGAGCTTTACCACACCTGTATTGTGCAATATTAATTTTTATTACATTTGCCCATTATTCTTTTCATAATTCTTCAAGCTCTGTCAAGATGTTGGGAATCATGGCTAAACAGCTGTTTTTAAGTCTTGCCAAAGATTTTCAAGTAGATTTAAGTCACAACTGTAACCTGAGTGGCCCTCAGGAACATTCACTGTCGTCTTGGTAACCAACTCCAGTGTAGATTTGGCCTTGTGTTTTAGGTTATTGCCCTGCTGAGAGGTGAATTCCTCTCCCAGTCTCTGGTGGAAAGCAGACTGGAGCAGGTTTTCCACTAGGATTTTTGCC
This sequence comes from Coregonus clupeaformis, assembly GCF_020615455.1. NCBI lineage: Eukaryota > Metazoa > Chordata > Actinopteri > Salmoniformes > Salmonidae > Coregonus > Coregonus clupeaformis. The sequence continues at coordinate 87,931 of NW_025533982.1, forward strand.
TGTGCTTAGCTCCATCCAGTCCCATTTATTTTTATCCTGAAAAACTCCTCAGTATTTGCCGATGTCAAGCATACCCATAGCATGATGCAGCCACCACCACGCTTGAAAATAATTAAGACGATTAAAGCATGCTTCAGTTCAGCTGGCACCTAGCCGAGCTACGCTAGCCAAACTGAACGAGTCTGCTCCCATACTCCCTTAAAAGATATTCACTTGAAAAACAAGAAAAAAAGCGGCAATTATACACTTCCTCAAAATAGTCTGAATTCATCTAAGATTACTCAAGAAATCTGTCATTCATTTTGACGTTTTTGCTGAGGAGATCGTAGTCGCGCGATTTTGCATCTGACTATAATGATTGGTGCAGTATTTTCTCAAGTAAATAATTTTTCCATGAGGACGAGTCGTCTCTCTTTGAATGACACCAGGCACTTCATTGAAGAATCCCTACTGTTGACCAATCGCCGACGAGGGCGTAGACTTCGACTTTCCTCGAGAAGAAATGTGTGCCCAAATAGCCCGAAAAGTCAAAACGAACAAAAATGTCACAAAATGTTGTCATAATAAATCCACGAACTGTTCCGAACTGTTTCAGCTGGGAAGCATGCGGACGCCTTTACTTAGTGATGTGTTGTGTTGTATTTGCACATTCTTTGGGGGGGGGGGGGCATTAGGCCAGAAAGTGTGTTCCTTTGCAGTGTTTTTTTCCCCTTCAGTATTACTTCAGTGCCTTGTTGCATACAGAATGTTCTGGAATATTCTGATTCTGTATATTTCCATTGTTCTTTTCACTGTCGTTTAAGTTGTTATTGTGACGTCACTACAAATGTTGATCCACCCTCAGTTCTCCCATCACAGCCATTGAACTCTGTACATGTTTTCAAATAACCAATGACCTCATGGTAACATCCCTGAGCAGGTTCATTCCTGTCCTGCAGTTCAGTTCAGAAGGACAACTATCTTCGACGTGTCTGGTTTAATATGTAATCCACAGCATAATTATTAACTTGACCAATGCTTAAAAAGAGATATTCAAGGTCTGATTTGTTATTGTTTCCCCATCTACCAATCACTGCCCTTCTTTATGAGGCTTTCGAAAAGCTCCCTGGTCTTTGTAGTTGAATCTGTGCTTGAAATTCAATACTTGACTGAGGGACCTTACAGATGTTGTATGTATAGGGGACAGAGGAAGGGGTAGTGGACCTTCCAGATGTTGTATGTATAGGGGACAGAGGAAGGGGTAGTGGACCTTCCAGATGTTGTATGTATAGGGGACAGAGGAAGGGGTAGTGGACCTTCCAGATGTTGTATGTCTGGGGGGACAGAGGAAGGGGGTAGTGGACCTTCCAGATGTTGTATGTCTGGGGGACAGAGGAAGGGGGAGTGGACCTTCCAGATGTTGTATGTATAGGGGACAGAGGAAGGGGTAGTGGACCTTCCAGATGTTGTATGTATAGGGGACAGAGGAAGGGGTAGTGGACCTTCCAGATGTTGTATGTATAGGGGACAGAGGAAGGGGTAGTGGACCTTCCAGATGTTGTATGTATAGGGGACAGAGGAAGGGGTAGTGGACCTTCCAGATGTTGTATGTCTGGGGGACAGAGGAAGGGGTAGTGGACCTTCCAGATGTTGTATGTCTGGGGGACAGAGGAAGGGGTAGTGGACCTTCCAGATGTTGTATGTCTGGGGGACAGAGGAAGGGGTAGTGGACCTTCCAGATGTTGTATGTCTGGGGGACAGAGGAAGGGGTAGTGGACCTTCCAGATGTTGTATGTATAGGGGACAGAGGAAGGGGTAGTGGACCTTCCAGATGTTGTATGTCTGGGGGACAGAGGAAGGGGGAGTGGACCTTCCAGATGTTGTATGTATAGGGGACAGAGGAAGGGGTAGTGGACCTTCCAGATGTTGTATGTATAGGGGACAGAGGAAGGGGTAGTGGACCTTCCAGATGTTGTATGTATAGGGGACAGAGGAAGGGGTAGTGGACCTTCCAGATGTTGTATGTATAGGGGACAGAGGAAGGGGTAGTGGACCTTCCAGATGTTGTATGTATAGGGGACAGAGGAAGGGGTAGTGGACCTTCCAGATGTTGTATGTATAGGGGACAGAGGAAGGGGTAGTGGACCTTCCAGATGTTGTATGTCTGGGGGACAGAGGAAGGGGGTAGTGGACCTTCCAGATGTTGTATGTCTGGGGGACAGAGGAAGGGGTAGTGGACCTTCCAGATGTTGTATGTATAGGGGACAGAGGAAGGGGTAGTGGACCTTCCAGATGTTGTATGTATAGGGGACAGAGGAAGGGGTAGTGGACCTTCCAGATGTTGTATGTCTGGGGGACAGAGGAAGGGGTAGTGGACCTTCCAGATGTTGTATGTCTGGGGGACAGAGGAAGGGGTAGTGGACCTTCCAGATGTTGTATGTCTGGGGGACAGAGGAAGGGGGAGTCATTCAAACATCATGTCAACCCATATTACTTCACACAGAGGGAGTCCATGTAACTTATTATGCGATTTGTTAAGCCACATTTGACTCCTGAACTAATATAGACTTTCCTAAACAAAGCGGCTGAATACTTATGCAACGACTATATTTTAGTTATCTAAATTTATTTTAATTTTTTTATCTTCCATTTTGACAGAGTATTTTGAGTATATTGTTGACAAAAAAAAAGACTATTAAATCCACTTTAATCCCACTTTTTAACACAATAAAATGTAAATACTTTTTAACACAATAAAATGTAAAGAAATCCAAGGGGTCTGAATACTTTTGCAAGGCACTGTGACTACTCCGTATGAATCCAAGGGGTCTGAATACTTTTGCAAGGCACTGTGACTACTCCGTATGAATCCAAGGGGTCTGAATCCTTTTGCAAGGCACTGTGACTACTCCGTATGAATCCAAGGGGTCTGAATCCTTTTGCAAGGCACTGTGACTACTCAGTATGAATCCAAGGGGTCTGAATCCTTTTGCAAGGCACTGTGACTACTCCGTATGAATCCAAGGGGTCTGAATCCTTTTGCAAGGCACCGTGACTACTCCGTATGAATCCAAGGGGTCTGAATCCTTTTGCAAGGCACTGTGACTACTCCGTATGAATCCAAGGGGTCTGAATCCTTTTGCAAGGCACTGTGACTACTCCGTATGAATCCAAGGGGTCTGAATCCTTTTGCAAGGCACTGTGACTACTCAGTATGAATCCAAGGGGTCTGAATCCTTTTGCAAGGCACCGTGACTACTCAGTATGAATCCAAGGGGTCTGAATCCTTTTGCAAGGCACTGTGACTACTCAGTATGAATCCAAGGGGTCTGAATCCTTTTGCAAGGCACCGTGACTACTCAGTATGAATCCAAGGGGTCTGAATCCTTTTGCAAGGCACTGTGACTACTCAGTATGAATCCAAGGGGTCTGAATCCTTTTGCAAGGCACCGTGACTACTCAGTATGAATCCAAGGGGTCTGAATCCTTTTGCAAGGCACTGTGACTACTCAGTATGAATCCAAGGGGTCTGAATCCTTTTGCAAGGCACCGTGACTACTCAGTATGAATCCAAGGGGTCTGAATCCTTTTGCAAGGCACTGTGACTACTCCGTATGAATCCAAGGGGTCTGAATCCTTTTGCAAGGCACTGTGACTACTCTGTATGAATCCAAGGGGTCTGAATCCTTTTGCAAGGCTCTGTGACTACTCCGTATGAATCCAAGGGGTCTGAATCCTTTTGCAAGGCACTGTGACTACTCCGTATGAATCCAAGGGGTCTGAATCCTTTTGCAAGGCACTGTGACTACTCCGTATGAATCTAAGGGGTCTGAATCCTTTTGCAAGGCACTGGGACTCAGTGTGATTTGTAGATCAGTCAGTCAGTCACAACTGACCCATGATGCATCACGGTTTTGATGCTCTCGAACGAGGCCATTATCATCTGTTCTCTTTAGGTATGGATTAGTACTGCATGTCTGGAGTGAGTGAAGTGGGCGTGGCGAAATAAGTGACGGTGTAACAGTCAACAGTGATGGCGTAACATCAGTGGGTAGATCAACAGTGACGGCGTTACATCAGTGGGTAGATCAACAGTGATGGTGTTACATCAGTGGGTAGATCAACAGTGATGGTGTTACATCAGTGGGTAGATCAACAGTGATGGCGTAACATCAGCGGGTAGATCAACAGTGATGGCGTAACATCAGCGGGTAGATCAACAGTGATGGCGTAACATCAGCGGGTAGATCAACAGTGATGGTGTTACATCAGTGGGTAGATCAACAGTGATGGTGTTACATCAGTGGGTAGATCAACAGTGATGGTGTTACATCAGTGGGTAGATCAACAGTGATGGCGTAACATCAGTGGGTAGATCAACAGTGATGGTGTTACATCAGCGGGTAGATCAACAGTGATGGCGTAACATCAGCGCTCCATTATTGGTTAAACGGTTTTGATTAAGCGGTGTGGTTTTTCATTTCTTACCATACAACCACCGTATCGCGAGAGTTTGGACTTCTGTTTTGAAGCCAGATGATTAGTCTGAGCTGTATTTCACCGTTAGTTTTACACAAATAATTCTAAATCTGCAGTTAGTAAAACTGACCATTTCTTATTAAAAAGTACTGATGATAAGCCGTTCATGTCGTCCCCATTAAGTAGAATGTATTAAGGTGACATCTAGATGTTATCAATATTACACTGAACAAAAATATAAAAAGGCAACATTTAAAGTGTTGGTCCCATGTTTCATGAGCTGAAATAAAAGATCCCAGACATTTTCTATATGCCCAAAAAGCTTATTTCTCTCAAATGTTTTGCACAAATTTGTTTACATCCCTGTTAGTGAGCATTTCTCCTTTGCCAAGATAATCAATCCACCTGACAGGTGTGACATATCAAGAAGCTGATTAAACAGCATGATCATTACACAGATGCACCTTGTGCTGGGGACAATAAAAGACCACTCTAAAAATGTGCAGTTTTGTCACACAACACAATGCCACAGATGTCTCAAGTTTTGCGGGAGCGTGCAATTGGCATGCTGACTGCAGGAATGTCCACCAGAGATGTTGCCTGAGAATTTAATGTTCATTTCTCTACCAAAAAAACCAGCCTCCAACATCATTTTAAAGAATTTGGCACTACATCCAACCGGCCTCACAACCGCAGACCACGTGTACCCACGCCAGACCAGGACCTCCACATGCGGCTTCTTCACCTGCGGGATCGTTTGAGACCAGCCACCCGGACAGCTGATGAAACTGAGGAGTATTTCTGTCTGTAATAAAGCCCCTTTGTGGGGAAAAACTCATTCTGATTGGCAACATGCAACAATTTCAATGATTTTACTATGTTACAGCTCATATAAGGAAAATCAGTCAATTGAAATAAATTCATCAGGCCCTAATCTAAGGATTTCACATGACTGGGCAGGGACACAGCCATGGGTGGGCCTGGGAGGGCATAGGCCCACCCCCTGAGGAGCCAGGCCCACCCATGGCTGCGTCCCTGCCCAGTCATGTGAAATCCTTAGATTAGGGCCTGATGAATTTATTTCAATTGACTGATTTTCCTTATATGAGCTGTAACATAGTAAAATCATTGAAATTGTTGCATGTTGCGTTTATATTTTTGTTCAGTATAGTTATGTCTTGTGTAGGCTGTGACCAAATACTTATTTTCCACCATAATTTGCAAATAAATTCATTAAAAATCCTACAATGTGATTTTCTGGATTTTTTTCTCTCCATTTGTCTGTCTCCATTTGTTTTTCTCTCCAAATTACAGGCCTCTCTCATCTTTTTAAGTGGGAGAACTTGCACAATTGGTGGCTGACTAAATACTTTTTTCCCCCACTGTATGTGAGGGTAAAGAAATTGCTACATTAGCTACCACCGGCAATACCGTTATACAGCTGCCCAGTGGGAATCACCTCAGGTTCAGTTTGCTCCTAGCAGATATCGGCTTGGTGAAGCGACCATCTGGTGCTCTCATACTCCCTAAAGACCTTGGCTTGTAAAACTAGAAAAACGCTACAATATGACTGTTGTTTCTCTCTCTTGAGCCACCGTAGCAACAACATAGCCAGAAACGGTTGCTCAAAATCGTCTGACTTAATCTAAGATAAATCAAGAAATCTGTCATTCATTTTGGATGTTTTTGGTGCTGGAGGTCTTAGTCGCACAATTGTACATCTAGCTAAGATGTTTGGTGCAGTATTTCTGAAGTGAAAAACTGTGCATGAAAAGTAGTCATCTCTTGTTGAACGACAACAAACACTTCATGTCCCCGCTCCTACTAGGAGTAGTACTGTTGACAGCCGAAGGGGCGTAGACTGCGGCTCAGGAACTTCGACTTGCCTCAATAAAACCTTTGTGTTCAGAACAGACCAAAAAACCTGCCGAAGACCAACACGTCAAACATGTTCAGAACAGACCAAAAAACCTGCCGAAGACCAACACGTCAAACATGTTCAGAACAGACCAAAAAACCTGCCGAAGACCAACACGTCAAACAATGACATGGGGCGAACTGTTCCGACTGGGACGCACACCGTCATCTTTTGATCGACTCGTCGTGCAGCCCAACCAGGCACGTAAAACAGTCTTGAGTGGCAACAAATCAGCCCAATTACCCCACCTAGTGTGTTGTGAAATCGGTTATGAATGGATTGTAATGTTTTTAAAATGGTATAAATGCCTTAATTTTGCCGGACCCCAAGAAGAGTAAGGGGGATCCATAATAAATCCAAATGTCATGATGACAGACACCTGTCTCGATCAATGAGACAAGACTTAAAATAGACAAGATGACGGCATACACATTGTTGGATTACTTCATGGAGCAAAACAACTATTTTTTTTAAATAATGGGGCATTTTCTAAATTCAAAACGGACCCCCTGCAACTTGACACGGACATTTTATAAGACTCCTGTTTCCACGAATTTGAGGAGGAAGAAAGTATCGCCAAGGTTGGTCAAACATTCTCTGTGCTACACCAAACAGTACCTAACCTGTAACTCCCAGGAATACCACAAATATTTGGTTAAATCACATTATCTGATGTAACAATCTGTAGCACTTCCTCTTGGCTTCCAGAACCCAAACACTGAAGTAAACTTCCCACTTTCTTTTTTGTTAACCTTTAAATAAAATAGCTAAACTAAATATAAAATAGTAGTGTCTAAACAACTTAACTTACATTTTTCACAATGTATATATTTGTGGTGTGTCACATTCCATGTTGTATTTGTTTAGCCGACGTTTCATATCCGGGTCCACGCATTAAAAACTGATTTAGGATCAGCCCTTCCCATCCCCGCCCAAACCTTTAGGCATTATGTTGAAACAATAAGACCGACCCTGGATCAGTATTTCTAGCAGGCAATAACACAATTAATTATTTTGTGCGGAAGGAACCTATTCCCGAGGCATTGTAATCGCAACAGGTACCAAGCTTAATGTAGAAGGCTGTCACCTAAAGGCAATAAATAAAAAAACATCTCAATCTCTCACCCACCTTGATTGTTCTCGGTTCCAACGATGCAACAAATTAGAACAACTAAAGTCACTAGACTTTTCCCCACCATGATCCTTGCTACAGCATTTGTCCATTGACGGCTGCTGTGTTATCGTGCTGTGCTCGGCGGCCAGGGCAGGTGTGAAGGCTAGGTGTGCACCGGTGAGCCAGAGGGGTGTGCCGAAAGTAATTCTTCTTCTGTGGGGGTTTATCGGCGTTTGGCATCCAACGTTATGGTGCATTACCGCCACCTACTGTACTGGAGTGTGAGCCAGAGGACAACTAAATCCTACCTGCCAGCCCCGATTATCTTACAAAATAAAACGAAACGTTAGAAACTATATCTACTGATGTTCACTTTTTATATTCAGTTCTTCTATCCTCTTCTCTCTCATCCCAGCTAACAAAAAACATTCCCACAACTTTAGAGAACGTTCCCTTAAGAGCCTCCTTAGGGCATTAACATTTTCATAGGAATGTTCCTGTGATGTGCAAGGAACGTTTCCTGGAGACCATTCCCTTAATTTCTAATAGCACTTACCCAGAACATGTTCTCGGAACTTAAGATATGAATGTTTTTAACATGTTTCATGGGAACGTTGCAAGCTCATTCATGTGTCCAGTTTTCTGTGGGTTAGGAGAATATTCCATCAACGTCCCACCAAACGTACACAGAACATGGTTGCCGTGTTCTCAGAACATATGATATTAATGTTCTAGACAAGTTTCATGGGAACGTTGCAAGAACATTTATGTGTCCAAAGAAAAACTAATTTCATACAAGGTGTTGTTACTGTTGCCAAGCCAATCAAGGCCCTGATTGGTGAACCATGGATCCATTCATTGCTCTTTGTCTGTTGGCAGGGTTAGGGATACTCATACACACAGTGCTTTTAACATGCAGTGTTTTCAACTTACATGATTACATTTTGCGTCTAATAATTATTATTCAACATGTCCTCACCTGGGATTTGACCTCCCGAGTGGCACAGTGGTCTAAGGCACTGCATCGCAGTGCTAGCTGTGCCACTAGAGATCCTGGTTCAAATCCAGGCTCTGTCGTAGCCGGCCGCGACCGGGAGACCCATGGGGCGGCGCACAATTCGTCCAGGGTAGGGGAGGGAATGGTCGGCGGGGAGGGATGTAGCTCAGGTGGTAGAGCATGGCGTTTGCAACGCCAGGATTGTGGGTTCGATTCCCACGGGGGGCCAGTATGAAAATAATAAAATAAAAAATAATGTATGCACTCACTAACTGTAAGTCGCTCTGGATAAGAGCGTCTGCTAAATGACTAAAATGTAAATTTGAACTCACAACCCCTTGGTTCACGGTACTCCGATCTTCCTGCTACAACACCATATCTGTGTCAGCTGATATGAAAAAAATACTATGGTATAAATACTATAGTGCTCACTGTCGTGTGTTTTGGCAGACTTTACTGTAGTATACTGTAGTCTTTACAGTTTGCTATAGTATAAATACTGTAGTAAAATAACTCTGGTGTACTGTAGTATTTACTATAGTGTTTTGGTTTTATTATCTTTGACATAGAAATGGGGGGCTTTCTACCTGAGGAAACCTACTGGAGAAATACTAAAATAACACATTTTTCCCATAACCTGTAAGTAGGACTGGGGTGTGACAGGAGAGTTCAGCGCTTCTGCTCTTTTCTATAACCTGAAGGGAACACAATATACGGTCTATTCTATAACCTGAAGGGAACACAATATACGGTCTATTCTATAACCTGAAGGGAACACAATATACGGTCTATTCTATAACCTGAAGGGAACACAATATACGGTCTATTCTATAACCTGAAGGGAACACAATATACAGTCTATACTATAACCTGAAGGGAACACAATATATGGTCTATTCTATAACCTGAAGGGAACACAATATACGGTCTATTCTATAACCTGAAGGGAACACAATATACGGTCTATTCTATAACCTGAAGGGAACACAATATACGGTCTATTCTATAACCTGAAGGGAACACAATATACGGTCTATTCTATAACCTGGAGGGAACACAATATACGGTCTATTCTATAACCTGAAGGGGAACACAATATACGGTCTATTCTATAACCTGAAGGGAACACAATATACGGTCTATTCTATAACCTGAAGGGGAACACAATATACGGTCTATTCTATAACCTGAAGGGAACACAATATACAGTCTATACTATAACCTGAAGGGAACACAATATACGGTCTATTCTATAACCTGAAGGGAACACAATATACGGTCTATTCTATAACCTGAAGGGGAACACAATATACGGTCTATTCTATAACCTGAAGGGAACACAATATACAGTCTATTCTATAACCTGAAGGGAACACAATATACGGTCTATTCTATAACCTGAAGGGAACACAATATACGGTCTATTCTATAACCTGAAGGGAACACAATATACGGTCTATTCTATAACCTGAAGGGAACACAATATACGGTCTATTCTATAACCTGAAGGGAACACAATACACGGTCTATTCTATAACCTGAAGGGAACACAATATACGGTCTATTCTATAACCTGAAGGGAACACAATATACGGTCTATTCTATAACCTGAAGGGAACACAATATACGGTCTATTCTATAACCTGAAGGGAACACAATATATGGTCTATTCTATAACCTGAAGGGAACACAATATACGGTCTATTCTATAACCTGAAGGGAACACAATATACAGTCTATTCTATAACCTGAAGGGAACACAATATACGGTCTATTCTATAACCTGGAGGGAACACAATATACGGTCTATTCTATAACCTGAAGGGAACACAATATACGGTCTATTCTATAACCTGAAGGGGAACACAATATACGGTCTATTCTATAACCTGAAGGGAACACAATATACGGTCTATTCTATAACCTGGAGGGAACACAATATACGGTCTATTCTATAACCTGAAGGGAACACAATATACGGTCTATACTATAACCTGAAGGGAACACAATATACGGTCTATTCTATAACCTGAAGGGAACACAATATACGGTCTATTCTATAACCTGAAGGGAACACAATATACGGTCTATTCTATAACCTGAAGGGAACACAATATACAGTCTATTCTATAACCTGAAGGGAACACAATATACGGTCTATTCTATAACCTGAAGGGAACACAATATACGGTCTATTCTATAACCTGAAGGGAACACAATATACGGTCTATTCTATAACCTGAAGGGAACACAATATACGGTCTATTCTATAACCTGAAGGGAACAAAATACACGGTCTATTCTATAACCTGAAGGGAACACAATATACGGTCTATTCTATAACCTGAAGGGAACACAATATACGGTCTATTCTATAACCTGAAGGGAACACAATATACGGTATACGGTCTATTCTATAACCTGAAGGGAACACAATATACGGTCTATTCTATAACCTGAAGGGAACACAATATACGGTCTATTCTATAACCTGAAGGGAACACAATATACGGTCTATTCTATAACCTGAAGGGGAACACAATATACGGTCTATTCTATAACCTGAAGGGAACACAATATACGGTCTATTCTATAACCTGAAGGGAACACAATATACGGTCTATTCTATAACCTGAAGGGAACACAATATACGGTCTATTCTATAACCTGAAGGGGAACACAATATACGGTCTATTCTATAACCTGAAGGGGAACACAATATACGATCTATTCTATAACCTGAAGGGAACCCAATATACGGTCTATTCTATAACCTGAAGGGAACACAATACACGGTCTATTCTATAACCTGAAGGGAACACAATATACGGTCTATTCTATAACCTGAAGGGAACACAATATACGGTCTATTCTATAACCTGAAGGGAACACAATATACGGTCTATTCTATAACCTGAAGGGAACACAATACACGGTCTATTCTATAACCTGAAGGGAACACAATATACGGTCTATTCTATAACCTGAAGGGAACACAATATACGGTCTATTCTATAACCTGACGGGAACACAATATACGGTCTATTCTATAACCTGAAGGGAACACAATATACGGTCTATTCTATAACCTGACGGGAACACAATATACGGTCTATTCTATAACCTGAAGGGAACACAATATACGGTCTATTCTATAACCTGAAGGGAACACAATATACGGTCTATACTATAACCTGAAGGGAACACAATATACGGTCAATTCTATAACCTGAAGGGAACACAATATACGGTCTATTCTATAACCTGAAGGGAACACAATATACGGTATATTCTATAACCTGAAGGGAACACAATATACGGTCTATTCTATAACCTGAAGGGAACACAATATACGGTCTATTCTATAACCTGAAGGGAACACAATATACGGTCTATTCTATAACCTGAAGGGAACACAATATACGGTCTATTCTATAACCTGAAGGGAACACAATATACGGTCTATTCTATAACCTGAAGGGAACACAATATACGGTCTATTCTATAATCTGAAGGGAACACAATATACGGTCTATTCTATAACCTGAAGGGAACACAATACACGGTCTATTCTTGGCATGTAGGTGTTTTCACTTATGGGCGGCACCAATTAGGATAAGGGGGTGGAGAATGGGCAGGGTATATGCAAATTAAATACTGTAGTATTTACTCTACTTAAAGTGTAGTGTTTTTGCGTACATTACTGTAGTATTTACTACAGTTTTTTTTGTGCAGATAATACTGTAGTATTTCCTATAGTATTCTACAGTATAATACAACATTCTATAGTAAGTACTACACATGATCGAGGGATACTACATTGTGTAGTATAGTATTATAAAGTGTGTAGTATAGTATTCTACAATATACTACAGTTTACTACAGTGTGTAGTATAGTACTCTACATAATTCTACAGTTTACTACAGTGTGTAGTATAGTATACTACAGTTTACTACAGTGTGTATTTTAGTATTCTACAGTTTACTACAGTGTATAGTCTCCAGTATATATGCTGTCTATGTGCCAGGAGGCTTGGGTCAGTCTGTTAGATCTGGTGAAATTCTTCTGTCTTATCTGGTGTCCTGTGTGAATTTAAGTATGATCCCTCTAATTCTCCCATTCTCTCTCTCTCTCTCTCTCTCTCTCTCTCTCTCTCTCTCTCTCTCTCTCTCTCTCTCTCTCTCTCTCTCTCTCTCTCTCTCTCTCTCTCTCTCTCTCTCTCTCTCTCTCTCTCTCTCTCTCTCTCTCTCTCTCTCTCTCCTCCCGGAGGACCTGAGCCCCTAGGACCATGCCTCAGGACTACCTGGCCTGATGACTCCTGGCTGTCCCAGTCCACCTGGTCGTGCTGCTGCTCCAGTTTCAACTGTTCTGCCTGCGACTATGGAACCCTGACCTGTTCACCAGACGTGCTACCTTGTCCCAGACCTGCTGTTTTTGAGAATCTCTCTCTCTCTCTTGCTGTCTCGACCTCTGAATGCTCGGCTATGAAAAGCCAACTGACATTTACTCCTGAGGTTGTCTCCATCAAATGGAGGATATTAGACTGGTTGATTGTTCTTTACACTAGGGTAGAGAGAACTGATACAGTAGAATAGAGGAGGAGGAGAGAGGTGGGGAGGAGGAGGAGGTGGAGGAAGAGGAGAGGGAAGAGGAGAGGGGTGGAGGAAGAGGAGGGGGGAGGAAGAGGAGGAGGAGGGGGGGGTGGAGGGAGGTAGAGGAAGAGGAGGAGGGTGGAGGAGGAGGGGACGAGGAGGAGGAGGAGAGAGGTGGAGGAAGGGAGGAGGGAGGGAGGAGGAGGGTGGAGGAAGGAGGAGGGAAGGGAGGAGGGAAGAGGAGGAGGAGGTGGAGGAAGAGGTGGAGAGTGGAGGGGAGGAGGAGGTGGAGGAAGAGGTGGAGGGAAGAGGAGGAGGAGGTGGGGAAGAGGTGGAGGGTGGGGGGGAGGGAAGAGGAGAGGTGGAGGAGGGGTGGGGAGGAGGGAGGTGGAGGGTGGGGAGAGGTGGAGGGAGAGGAGGAGGGGAAGAGGTGGGGAGAGGAGGAGGAGGTGGAGGAAGAGGTGGAGGAGGTGGAGGGAGAGGAGGAGGGAAGAGGAGGAGGAGGTGGAGGAAGAGGAGGAGGGAAGAGGTGGAGGAAGAGGTGGAGGAAGAGGAGGGGGTGGAGGGAGGTAGAGGAAGAGGAGGAAGAGGAGGAGGAGGAGGGAGGAGCTTACAGCTTCGTAGTCAGCCAGCTCCAGGCGGGCTTTGTTTTGCATTGTTCTTTTGCAGAGGTAAACAGCTGAAAGAGACAGAGGTGAAACAGTCTGTCAGAGAACAGTCAGCAGAAACAGTCGGTCAGAGAACCGTCAGCAGAAACAGTCCATCAAAGAACAGTCAGCAGAAAGTCAGTCAGTCATAGAAACAGTCGGTCAGAAACAGTCAGTCAGGAGAAATATCTTGCTACAGACGTGCTACCTTGTCCCGGACCTGCTGTTTCGACCCTCTCTCTCTTGCTCTCTCTCTCTCTCTACCGCACCTGCTGTCTCGACCTCTGAATGCCAGGCTATGAAAAGCCAACTGACATTTACTCCTGATGTACTGACCTGTTGCACCTTCTACAACAACTGTGATTATTATTTGACCCTGCTAGTCATCTGTGAACGTTTGAACATCTTGAAGAACGATCTGGCCTTAATGGCCATGTACTGTTATAATCTCCACCCGGCACAGCCAGAAGAGGACTGGCCACCCCTCAGAGCCTGGTTCCTCTCTAGGTTTCTTCCTAGGTTCCTGCCTTTTCTAGGGAGTTTTTCCTAGCCACCGTGCTTCTACATCTGCATTGCTTGCTGTTTGGGGTTTTAGGCTGGGTTTCTGTATAAAGCACTTTGTGACATCTGCTGATGTAAAAGGTTTTTATAAATACATTTGATTGAGAACAAACCCTAACTCCTCCCCCTAGGTCCTGTCCAGTAGAAACCCTAACTCCTCCCCCTAGGCCCTTTCCAGTAGAAACCCTAACTCCTCCCCCTAGGTCCTGTCCAGTAGAAACCCTAACTCCTCCCCCTAGGTCCTGTCCAGTAGAAACCCTAACTCCTCCCCCCAGGTCCTGTCCAGTAGAAACCCTAACTCCTCCCCCTAGATCCTGTCCAGTAGAAACCCTAACCCCCCCTCCCCCTAGGTCCTGTCCAGCAGAAACCCTAACTCCTCCCCCTAGGCCCTTTCCAGCAGAAACCCTAACTCCTCCCCCTAGGTCCTGTCCAGCAGAAACCCTAACTCCTCCCCCTAGGTCCTGTCCAGTAGAAACCCTAACTCCTCCCCCTAGGTCCTGTCCAGTAGAAACCCTAACCCCTCCCCCTAGGTCCTGTCCAGTATAAACCCTAACTCCTCCCCCTAGGTCCTGTCCAGCAGAAACCCTAACTCCTCCCCCTAGGTCCTGTCCAGTAGAAACCCTAACTCCTCCTCCTAGGTCCTGTCCAGTAGAAACCCTAACTCCTCCCCCTAGGCCCTGTCCAGTAGAAACCCTAACTCCTCCCCCTAGGTCCTGTCCAGTAGAAACCCTAACTCCTCCCCCTAGGTCCTGTCCAGTAGAAACCCTAACCCCTCCCCCTAGGTCCTGTCCAGCAGAAACCCTAACTCCTCCCCCTAGGTCCTGTCCAGCAGAAACCCTAACTCCTCCCCCTAGGTCCTGTCCAGTAGAAACCCTAACTCCTCCCCCTAGGTCCTGTCCAGCAGAAACCCTAACCCCTCCTCCCTGACTAGATCTGAAACAACTTGATCGGTGTGAGCAACAGGGTGAAGCACTTTGAAGTCAATCTCAGCTCTGTTAAAAGTACACTCAATAAAAAAACGTATTGATCATAGTGATTCAGAAGTATCATTAAAACAGGTTAATATGCCCCACCAACATTAGACAACTATACAGAAAGCCCCTAGTGTTAAAATAAGTACATCAAATCAAAGATGAAAGAATCGTCAAATTAACTGATAACTGACACAGACACGGTGGCGTAGGAGGAAGATCTGAATGCCGTGAACCAAGAGGTTGGGAGTTCAAATCCCAGGTGAGGACATGTTGAATAATAACTACTGTATAAATGAAACATGCACTATGTAATCAATTGTGTCAAATGTGTATGTTGAAAACACACTCTTAAAAGCAGTGTGTGCGTGAGTATGTGTTTTCAACATACATATTTGACACAATTGATTACATGTGTATGTTCATTGCCAACAGATAAAAAGAGCTGTGAATGGATCAGTGGTTCACCAATCAGGGCCTTGAGGGGCTTGGCAACAGCTGTGAATGGATCAGTGGTTCACCAATCAGGGCCTTGAGGGGCTTGGCAACAGCTGTGAATGGATCAGTGGTTCACCAATCAGGGCCTTGAGGGGCTTGGCAACAGCTGTGAATGGATCAGTGGTTGTCTTGGCAACAGCAACAAGGCGTGATGTGTAAATTAAACCTTTTTTTTTTTTTTTTTTGGGGGACGTTTCTTTGGGTCCATCAGGTGACATCCTGACAACTGATACACAGAAAGGTTCTTGCAGTTTTTCAATGAAACCTGTCTAGAACATTAATATCATATGTTCTGAGAACACGGCAACCGTGTTCTGTGTGTGTTTGGTGGGACGTTGATGGAATATTCTCCTAACCCCCCAGAAAACTGGACACATGAATGTTCTTGCAACGTTCGCATGAAACGTGTCTAGAACATTAATGTTGTATATTTTGAGAACATTGTAACCACGTTCTAGAGAAGTTCTGCTTGACATGAATGGAATGTTCTCCTAACCTTAAACACCAAAACATGCTGAAATGGTTCTCAGAAGGTTTTTGGAAACATTACAAAAATGTTCTTCCTCCCGAGAATTGTTAGCTGGGATAGCAATTCTCTCTCTCTCTCTCTCTCAATTTCAATTTCAATTTAAGGGCTTTATTGGCATGGGAAACATATGTTAACATTGCCAAAGCAAGTGAAGTAGATAATAAACTAAAGTGAAATAAACAATAAATATTAAAAGTAAACATTACACTCAGAAGTTTCAAAAGAATAAAGACATTTCAAATGTCATATTATGTCTATATACAGTGTTGTAACAATATGCAAATAGTTAAAGTACAAATGGGAAAATAAATAAACATAAATATGGGTTTTATTTACAATGGTGTTTGTTCTTCACTGGTTGCCCTTTTCTTGTGGCAACAGGTCACAAATCTTGCAGCTGTGATGGCACACTGTGGTCTTTCACCCAGTAGATAAGGGAGTTTATCAAAATTGGGTTTGTTTTCGAATTCTTTGTGGGTCTGTGTAATCTGAGGGAAATATGTGTCTCTAATACGGTCATACATTTGACAGGAGGTTAGGAAGTGCAGCTCAGTTTCCACCTCATTTTGTGGGCAGTGTGCACATAGCCTGTCTTCTCTTGAGAGCCAGGTCTGCCTACGGCGGCCTTTCTCAATAGCAAGGCTATGCTCACTGAGTCTGTACATAGTCAAAGCTTTCCTTAAGTTTGGGTCAGTCACAGTGGTCAGGTATTCTTCCACTGTGTACTCTCTGTTTAGAGCCAAATAGCATTCTACTTTGCTCTGTTTTTTTGTTAATTCTTTCCAATGTATCAAATAATTCTCTTTTTGTTTTCTCATGATTTGGTTGGGTCTAATTGTGTTGCTGTCCTGGGGCTCTGTGGGGTCTGTTTGTGTTTGTGAACAGAGCCCCAGGACAAGCTTACTTAGGGGACTCTTCTCCAAGTTAATCTCTCTGTAGGTGATGGCTTTGTTATGGAAGGTTTGGGAATCGCTTCCTTTTAAGTGGTTATAGAATTTAACGGCTCTTTTCTGGATTTTGATAATTAGCGGGTATCGGCCTAATTCTGCTCTGCATGCATTATTTGATGTTTTTCGTTGTACACGGAGGATATTGTTGCAGAATTCTGCATGCAAAGTGTCAATTTGGTGTTTGTCCCATTTTGTGAATTCTTGGTTGGTGAGCGGACCCCAGACCTCACAACCATAAAGGGCAATGAGTTCTATAACTGATTCAAGTATTTTTTGCCAGATCCTAATTGGTATGTCAAATTTTATGTTCCTTTTGATGGCATAGAAGGCCCTTCTTGCCTTGTCTCTCAGATCGTTCACAGCTTTGTGGAAGTTACCTGTAACGCTGATGTTTAGGCCGAGGTATGTATCGTTTTTTGTGTGCTCTAGGGCAACGGTGTCTAGATGGAATTTGTATTTGTGGTCCTGGCAACTGGACCTTTTTTGGAACACCATTATTTTTGTCTTACTGAGATTTACTGTCAGGGCCCAGGTCTGACAGAATCTGTGCAGAAGATCTAGGTGCTGCTGTAGGCCCTCCTTGGTTAGTGACAGAAGCACCAGATCATCAGCAAACAGTAGACATTTGACTTCAGATTCTAGTAGGGTGAGGCCGGGTGTCTCTCTCTCTCTCTCTCTCTCTCTCTCATTGTCCACACTGTATCAACACATGTTCAACAGTTTCAAATTCCTGGCAGTAACCACAACTTCCTGATGAATTCCTTCCTATTAGATGTAATGAGTTGTTCAGCCAGCTGTGTCCTACTCTAAGCCCAGTAAAAATGGCCTCCTCTTTCCGCCAACCTGTTCTCCTAACTTTAACACTAAAACATGCTGAAATGGTTCTCAAAAGGTTTTTGATAACATATATAGACTAACGGAAAACTGGACACTCAAACAGTAAGGGAACATTATGGGGTAACGTTACAAAAACATTATTTCTCCCGAGAATTGTTAGCTGGGATAGCATATTTATTCTCTCTCTCTCTCTCTCTCTCTCTCTCTCTCTCTCTCTCTCTCTCTCTCCCTCTCTCTCTCTCTCTCTCTCTCTCTCTCTCTCTCTCTCTCTCTCTCTCTCTCTCTCTCTCTCTCTCTCTCTCTCTCTCTCTCTCTCTCTCTCTCTCTCTCTCTCTCTCTCTCTCTCACTAAGGGCTGAAACCTCAATGTCCACCTCCACACCTCTAAAGGCTTGCTCCGCCAGTACATCAGCTGCCTCATTTCCCTCCACCCCCCACATGAGCTGGGACATGAGGAGTATGTCATATAACAGGTTTTGTCTGCTACGTGCGGAGTATCTCATATAACAGGTATTGTCTGCTACGTGCGGAGTATCTCATATAACAGGTCTTGTCTGCTACCTGAGCTCAATTATTACAGACTCCTCAACGCGGCACGAGTCAGAGCATATAACTACTGTGGGGATCTATTTTCTTATGGCTGGATGTGATGCCTAGCTTAGAAGGAATGCATTAATGATTAAACATAATGGGTTTGTGCTGTACTGATATAATATTGTTTCACATAGCAAGCTGTGATTCATGTGAGGAACGTTGGGGAGTAGGGGGAGAAAATAACTTGTGTCTCACATATCTCACATACACGAACACTGCCTCTTTGTTAAACTGCGCTCAAGGACATGTGCACTGCAAAAGTGCCGACTCTCTGGACAGGTTGTGATGATAACAAACTTATGCCTGGCAACAGTGTGCAAACAGTGAAGCGCCAAGGGGCTGGGACCAGCCTGTGCGCCAACGATAGGCTGAGTAAGTCTAAACCACGCTCAGTCTCTACTCTGATTGGCCCAGCAGGGAGCAGGAACTATCTCTGTCAGAGTATTTGAAGAAGAACTTAGAACAATGGATCAGTTCTCTGACTGCCCTGCGTGGTATTTCAGTGGACCCGTATATACGAACATCATATTTACCATTGAAGTGTTTTGCATTAATTAAAATACTAGTCTATTTTAGAAGACGTGTATTGACCTCTTTTTGTTCCTAATACCAGATTTGAATTGACGCAACTTAACACTACTCTGTTTAGCTTGACTTCCTCCAGCCACTGTAATGCCAACAGTGCAGCTATCAGCTCTGCTGTGTAAACAGCCAAGTGATCTGTGTCGTGTCTGTTGTTGGTGGCTATTGCTGTCAACAAGGAGTCCGCTTAGGCTGCACTGTGATTAGAGGCTTTTATTAATATCACACGTTTACAGCATAAGTGACAGATGTCATGACCACCCGGAGAGCGACGCCTCAGATTGCAATGGCCGCTCTGCCCTCTCTTGGTCTAGCCCCTACTTATAAACAATGCAAAAAGATGGGTGGCTCCCTCTTCTGGCCAATCACCAGTCTCCCTGGGGCGTCACCCTCCAAACGGCTACATTTGACCTAACATAAACAACATTCCATTTCTTCAAGAAAAACATTTAACAAAGGCATAATCCCAATACACGACATTTCCCCCTTCGAGACTAAACAGTCTCGAAAACAAACAGAATAGGATTATGACAAGTGACAATTTATCTTATTGAGTATCTTTAACATTAAACCAAAAACATTCTTCTCTAGAGTGTAAATACCTTTCTATGAAATATGAATAACTGTTTATGAAGTGTGAATACATTACTATGAAATATGAACAAATCTTTATGGAGTGTAAGAGCGAAAAACTGTCCGGCAACCTTCCATCCATCAATCAAGACAGTAAAATTCTCTCACGGTCCCTCTGCCCCAGGCAACCACCTCGGTACTCCAGATAAACTCATAAACCATGTAAATGCATTTGAAACTATGATGCAATTAAATACACATGTAAGCCCCTGCAAACAAAATCCTATCCAAAAAATATCCACTCTAAGGCTGGTCAACCCATTGGACCCTACAGTGGACCTCTCCCTGCCTAGACTCCCTGTCCCTAAACATCAACGAAATAAATAAAAACATCTAAGATCCTCACATGTATTCAAAAACATCAAATATCATTCTACAAAAAGTAATACCTAAGAATATGACACAAATTATGTATTTACACATGCAAATATGTCTATATTCCATTGCAGACACTGGAATGTAGTCCACTACACTTCATCTCCCCGTAGTCTCGACTTCCAATGGATTGTTGATGATGGAATCGGAATCTCTCCACACCTTTCTTGTTTCATCTCCTCCAGTCATTGTCCTTTCATATTGTCCCTTCATATTGTCCTTGTTTGAGTATTTCAATCTCCACATGTTCCCCCAAATGCTTCTGGAAGAAAAGAAAAGACCAAACAGTATCTTTTGCAAAACAAACACTTTCAAATTAAACATCAATATCAACTAAGAATATAAAAATGATATATAAATGATGTATGAATCACATTAACCATTTCCCCCCTTTGATTCATAAAATCATACTAAAATCACACTAATATTGAAAAAAAAATTGAAAAATGATCAAAACATAAAAAATGATATTTATCCATTCAGTTCCACTTGTCCATCTTCATCCAGATCAGGAACAGTCAACACCGGCATCTGAGTGTTGTCTCCAGGCATCACTCTCCAACCTATCTCAATATCATAGCTTTCTCAAAGGTCAGTAACAAATTACAAACATCACACACAGTGTTATCAAAGCTGCAACTAAAATCTGAACCATCACTGCCCCTACTGGGCCTACCTGATCTTGCAACCAAGTCTTCGCTGACCCTCCAGCTCCTTCAGATATACCAAATGCATCCCTTATATTCTTTAACGCATAGTGATACTATCTGAACTATCTGGACTCAAAGTATAACTAACATTATCAATAGGATCTTCCCAAATGTTACACCATACCATGGAAAAAGTCCCCCCTTCTCCCTTAGCTTTATACTTCAATGATAGGCTTGAAGACTATGACATGTAGCCATGTCTCTTTCCATCCAATTTCAAACCTAGCTTCAGATTTATCTGTGTCCGGTGCTACCCCTCTTTTAATGGTAAAAACCTCATATGGAAGCTTCAACGTTGACATGTAACAACATCCTGTCCATCCATAGGGTAAGAATATATATGCTTTATCACCACAAACCCACCAAATATCTCTAAAATTCCCAATAGTTACATTGACAGGCAAAAGCTAATCTTTTAACCATCAACGTTCTGCTGTTCCTACTACCTGGAACATAAAAAGTTACATTTATATTTCTCATTACTACCCTTAAGGTCATGCTTACCCAAATTTATCATATAACATCACAATCTGATATTCCCATAAACATACCCCTTACATCATATGTTTTATTAGAACAAAACAACTTTTAGCCCTCAATGGTTTCACCTCAAACGCTCCAGGGTTCGCTGTTACCTGACTTTCTTCCCATCTAACAAATTCCCATAGGGTAATTCATTTAACCAAGAACACCTAAACCTAGGCTTAAACAAATGTTTTGACAACGACATTATTTTATCTGTTACTGATTGTTGTTGCTGATACAACAGTCATGACAAAGCATAATACTGACACACACTTGATAGAGGTCGAGCGACCGTCTCTAACATGTTTGACTGGAATTCTCAACAGACATGGACCCTCAAGATTCCTCACTGATCTTACAGAATGAGCTGTTGGAACCGAAGATTCCTACCTGCTATCTTTAATTTTCACAACAGAAGAATCAAACCCATCCATTTAGTTTCTCTCTTCCCTAACGAGCGGTACTGATCAGATACCTCTCCTTGACCTCATCCTGTCCTCCATGATAGTATCCTTCACTATTTCAGATGAATCTATATTGACAGCACTCTCTATCCGTATCATAAACCCCTGAGTCTCTCTTGCTGCCTCCTTTAATTTCAGAAAAGTTGTTGTCGGTGTCCTACTTCCTACATTTGCTATTGCCATCGTATCATTAATCCCTTCCAAAGTTACCATTAAAGTAGTTGATTTAGTTGATGTATCAACCTTAATTATTTCTAGTGGGAAAGCTACCGATATCCTATATGCATTATTTATTGTTGGAGTGACTACTGTAACATATTCTTCCTGAACTCCTTTGGTGACTGCGGAAACTTCAACAGACTTCAAATCTTCCATTATAAGCGTCACTTTACGAATTACATAGCCTTTTAACCAATAATTCTTAACCGGAACAAATTTTAATGCTTGCACTAGATAAGTACACATATATTCTCCCTGATCTTTCTCTGTAACATTACGCAAAATAAGTGAACAGTCACTCATAACCCTCTTCCACTTCATATTGTTGTACAAACTATACCTCCTTTGACTAGGTGCAGCAGGTTCTACATCTGGTCCTGATAACAATACTTCTTCTCCATAATTATCTCTCCATGTGGGAGGAACGTCCCCATCCTAACCCTAATAAGTATTTTTCCTCTAAAATTGGTGCTGGAGCCATTGGCTCCCTTATAATCAAATGCGATATATTTATGGCTTTAATAACTATCAATGTTGAAAGAGTTAAATTGCTTCTCACTGTTGTTTTAATAGACTGAAGTGTTAATGTCCTTAGTTACTTCATCCATTTTCCCCAATGATTTGAACTCTTTGCTTGTACTTCCATCTATCACCACTAGTGTCAAATGACGTAAATGTAACTTACATTCACTCTCTCGTCCTACTCTAAACCCTAACTTTCAAACTTTTGATTATAAAAATACACCTATAATTACCTTGATCTCCCTGCTGGGAACTGTAACTATAGATACTCAATCACCCTCAATCTTCTCTTATCATTCAGCAACGCATACTTTCTCAATGCATCTGCTCGTAACAGATCTAAACTCCTACCATATCTTCCCACTAAACTCTAAAATGTCCTTCACCACTGTTCTCTCTCTCTTACTACTAACTTTGAAACTTAGCTTACTGTCTTAGAGTTCCTTCAACCTAGTTCTCCTAACTTTTTAATCTAATCTTTTCTCCTAACCTTTAAAAACCTTTTCCCACTGATTTATTCACAAAATCCCTTTACCACCAATTTTTAGAATATGTGATTGGGAAAGTCCCCACCTGCTTCTGACTTCTTTACACACAGACTTGGCAAACGACTAAACCTCTTTTAGCCTAGCCTGAAATCTCTTGGTGTAAGAATGTAACCCAGAATAACAGTCACCCCTTTTAACTTTATTTTCCAGACAGATTGTCTAATAGGCAGTCTAATAGATTATCATCCTTCCTATGATATGATCTTTTTAAGCAAATATGATTCCCAAAAACCCTACTTTTTAAAATCTTCTACCAGACAGCCGTTTAGTGTACATCTTATTGTACAATTCAATTTAAACAATGCATCTCTTCCCAACAATGCAATAGGTATATGTTCTAATATTAGTACCTTAAGAGTAATTAACTGTTTTACTACCTCAAATCCCTATCCTAATTAGTTAATTTTACATAGTGAGATGTTTAACCTCTTTAGGCTGAACACAGATAAAAGCTTTTCCACTATTCACCATCACTTCTCATAGTCCTCTGGTTTTACTTCAATTGTTAGATATTTTCTCTTCTTCTCTAATCGATGCTATCAGCTGACACCCCCCTTCGTATCTTCTAGGCTTCCTAGAATCCTTAGGGTTCACCTGGAGAACAGGTGATCTTGACTTGCTCCTGTGTCTTCCTTAAAAATGTTCTCTGTTGTTCCCTCCTGGCCCATTGCACTCACAGGTAACGTGACCAATCTGTCCATAATTATAACAGTCTTCTGAAAGTTGCTGGAAGTGTAGCTGAAATCTTCCTCCTCCTTCTAAGTCTTCTCGTCCTCTTCCTCTCCAATTCTGTGTCTGTCCAGAAACTGGCTGTGGATATGGATCACCTGGTACCCCCCTTGGTGGCTGGTACAATTGCATTTGATATTGTTCAGTTGAAGCTGTAGCAGTGATTGTTGATTTGGTTCACTCTGATTCTTCATAACCAAAGCTTCTCTTCTCCACCAGTTGTATGATTGAGTTCTCTGAGAGTTTCTTGATCCTGTTCTTTCTTGCTGTTGACATATCAGGATTCTTCAAAAGCTTATATTCTAAGTTCTGTCCTCAAAATATCATCTTCCATCATCTTCTTACTTTTCTTCTGTGCCAGTCCTTGTAGGATAAACTCCTTTTGAATACACAGCACCTTTAGTCTCCTCTTTATCGCTGTCTTCATCTGAACTCGAATCTCTTGTATCCTTCTTCCTTCAACTTCCATCAGAGATCAAATCTCTAGTATCCTTCTTTCCTCTCTTGCCAACTTCCTTCTGATCACAGGGTCATATCCACCCATGATCTCTTCTCAATCACTCTGATCTTCATCTTCATCATCTTCTTCAAGTTCCATCTTCCTTAACCTCACTCTTCTCTTTCAGACATCTCATTTTCTTCCTTCTGGAGTTTTGGATTCATCTTCATTGTCGTTTCTGCTTGTCCTCTATCTATTATTCGTTCATCTTCCTCTCCGATGCAACAATCACCCTGCTGGATGATCACTGGAAGCTGAGGATAAACATCCCTAAGCTCTACTTCCTTCTCGTAAGGTGGGTGTCTTTTTGCTGAATCCGTATGTGAGAAAGGTGTACTAACTTCTGCCATTAGTTTTCCTGTCACCTTCTCTATACCTTTGTTTATCTTATCGCTGGAATCTTTTATCAGTTTTTGTTTGAGAATGAAGGGCAACTTTTGTTTCATTTGCCGGATAACCTAGCAATACTTTAGTTAAAGGGTTACTATTTTGTACTATATCAATCGGTGTAATGACTTTTATAGCCTTGATGTCGTTTTCTCCCCATTGTAACAACCCTTTTATATTCCTTTATCGTGAATTATTTTATTTTAGACTATATAGCCTATGGCTTCCCCCCTTTAATTATTAATATAAACCAAACAACCAAAAA
The DNA here is from genome assembly GCF_020615455.1 of Coregonus clupeaformis. NCBI lineage: Eukaryota > Metazoa > Chordata > Actinopteri > Salmoniformes > Salmonidae > Coregonus > Coregonus clupeaformis. The sequence goes on from NW_025533982.1 coordinate 113,055, forward strand.
AATAAAAATATTTTTTTTTTTTTTATAAATAAATCAACCAAAATATGAATATGAAAAAATTAAATTAATTTTTTTATCCAAAAACCATTTCTAATTAAAATAAAAATCAATTTTTTATTTCTACATCCTATGTCACCAATTTATCAATTAGTGGTGGCTATCTTACCACAACCCATCAAATGCAAGTAAATGTAAGTTAGTCAACTTCAAAGCAATCCCAAAAACAAAGCCTGTAACCCTAGACCAGTCTCAAACCCTTGACTCGATCCTCTGCCGCGTCACGTGACGTGTACGTCAGCACCCCTTCTCTTTCTCTCCCTCTCTCCTGTCGTATCGTCCTATTGCTCCTCTCATATGACAAAAGAACAGAGACACAGGAAAATATTTTAGTAGTTAATGCAATACTGAGTTACTTCAACCATATTCAATATTCCTTCGTTCACATTCGCTCTAAGAATCAACTCAGGACTAAATAGATCAATAACATTTTTATTTAATTTTTATTTATTTTAATCGTCATTTAATTTAATTTATTATAATTCGTCCTCATATATCTAATTTATAAATTCAATAGGTCACAAAACAAGTTTCATCTTTAACCATCCGCCGATGTAACAACTAGAACACACGTGTCAAACTCATTCCACAGAGGGCCTAGTGTCTGCGGGTTTTCACTCCTCCCTAGTATTTGATTGATTAATTAAGGTCAGTAATTAGTAAAGAACTCCCCCTCACCTGATTGTCTAGGTCTTAATTGAAAGGAAAAACCAAAAACCTGCAGACACTAGGCCCTCCATGGAATGAGTTTGACACCCCTGAACTAGAAGATCTAATTCATTTTCAAATCCTTCCTCTTTGTTCTCTCGTCTGTGTTTCTCTGTCTCCCCCTGCGACACGCAAGCCCCACAGAAATATGACACGTTACCCACAATCCCGTGTTGTAGTTTTACTATACCCTCGTGTTGTAGTTTAGTGCCGTAAAACAAAACGTGTCCTAATCTCGTGCCATAAACTCCCCCTTTCTGTAGTGTAGTGTCGCAAAATTAAACGCATGCGCAAATGCATTCAATGATACGATTCCCAGACAATAGAACGATAGCATTACGCTACAGCTTCACTATTTTATACCTTATAATCGAACAATTACACGTAACAGAGCTCACATTTGCGTAGAACTCTGAATTCCACCCACACGTTAGCATGTAGCACGCAACACAATTAGCATTAGCATTTAGCATTAGCCGCTATGTATAATGTGGCATGACCCACACTCCAGCATTTAGCATTAACATTAGCCTTAGCCTTTAGCTAACTGTGGCCTACCACACACAAATAAGCATCCTGCACTGCCCTTATTCCTTTTTGTCTATTTCCCTACCGTTTTGTGCTACCGTGGACTTAATGACAATTCACCGAGAAATCACACCCAAGCAGACCCCCCGTCGGACGAAAGTCGAGCAATAATCACAATCAGATACATTTCATCAAGCCCGAGTTTTCCTTTAAAAAACACACCGACTTGCACATTCTATCGTGCTAGCGGCTTTTCGGCCCATTCTAAATGGCCCACTCCGGGGTCTTAAGCGGTACAGTGCTCTAATGTATGCGCATATCTGCCTTAATTGTACACCTTCAATACTTAATTCCTACCGTTTTATGCTCTAAAATTCCAATTATCTGCCGTTTACCAATGGAATTACATTTTAGAATATTATTACAGACTCCCAATCGACCACAATAGCGCGCCACATCAACAACGACCCAAGTACTTTTAACTGTACACCTTCAATGCCCTCTCATGAATCAGCGGAATAACCAATGCCCAAATTTTGTGAGTAATCTCACCTTTAAAGCCGGCTTGGGCAGTAGTCAACTCGCGACTCAGGAAGGGCATCAAGAACGATGCAATCAGAAATTCGGACGAGCCCCCATTCTGTCGTGTCTGTTGTTGGTGGCTATTGCTGTCAACAAGGAGTCCGCTTAGGCTGCACTGTGATTAGAGGCTTTTATTAATATCACACGTTTACAGCATAAGTGACAGATGTCATGACCACCCGGAGAGCGACGCCTCAGATTGCAATGGCCGCTCTGCCCTCTCTTGGTCTAGCCCCTACTTATAAACAATGCAAAAAGATGGGTGCTCCCTCTTCTGGCCAATCACCAGTCTCCCCTGGGGCGTCACCCTCCAAACGGCTACATTTTACCTAACATAAACAACATTCCATTTCTTCAAGAAAAACATTTAACAAAGGCATAATCCCAATACACGACATCTGTAATGCCTTTGGGTCGATTGGCAACAGTAGCTATGTTTCCATTAACTTGTCCAATGATTTTTAAATCTACATTTAGAAGAAAAAAAAATAGATGCGATGAAAACAGCTGGACATAATGACGTCACACCTAAAACAATTTTTTTCAAACATCCGCAAAAACCTACAGAGGCAAATAAAATGGTAGTGTTTCCATTACCCATTTAGGCTAATTGCACATTTAATAAAGTGTTGACCGCCTGTATGCCCTCCCACCTCTCTGTTTCATGTCCCAGGTAGCCTGCGAAGCCAGCATGGATAGAATGCAATAATTGACTAATATTTGGCATATTCTAATAATTATCAAGTAACAACATATCGCCACGGTCCGTGCCATGGTGGAATTGGATGGTGAAACTTGCCAGCCAATCTGAAAAGCAAGGCGAAGCAATTCAGGCATTCTTGCAATTCAGGCATTCTTGAAAGTCAGGCCAATCTTTGTCCTGCAAAGAAAAGAAAAAATGTATACAAAAAAAAATGGATTTTGCAAGACGCAGGCATGTATAGCCTAATTAATTGTGGAGTGGAGCTTTATAGTTATGCAGTGACATCACGTGCGGTGTATCTTGAAAATGATTCGGCAATCATAATTTATTCGAAAAACACAGTTTCCATCATCATTTTTCGCAATATATAAAGTTTGACAGAAGAAAAATCAACACCTGTTGAACGGATAAAAATGTTATAGATCTTTAGAAAACGTCTCCTATATCTGCAGTTTCCGTTACACATGTCGCAGATATTTTTTTTCGACATTGCTTTTTAAAAATAAACCCGTGTCAATGGAAACCTGTCTACTATGCGCATCCCAAATGGCACCGTATTCTGAATGTAGTGCACTACTTGGCCCTGCAGTCAGCACAGCGGTAAGGTTTCTCCTCCGCGTGAGTCTGACGGTGTGCCCTCGTGTTCACGGGGTAGCAGTATTGTTTCTTCTGGTGGGATTTTCAGCTGCTGCAGTTGGGGCAGCGATACGGCTTCTCTCCAGTTTGTGCGCGTCGATGCAGTTGCATGTTGGTGCGGCTATTTCAGGACTCGCCAAAAAGGCCAGATTCTGATGTTACAGTATTGCAGCATACAAAACAGGCACCCACCTATACTAATGATACTACCTAACACTGACCTGTCCTTGTAATAGAGTTGACGTCACATTTAAGAATTTTCTAGCGTTTTTGTTAGTGGCCGTAGTCCTGAGGTGAACAATATATCATGCAACTAACTACCTTCTCAGAAGCTTGACCCAGGTAAGTTCAGGTGTGGAGGATGGAGAGAGGTTAGTGCTTTGGTGGCCACAGGGGATTCAGGTGTGGAGGATGGAGAGAGGTTAGTGCTTTGGTGACCACAGGGGATTCAGGTGTGGAGGATGGAGAGAGGTTAGTGCTTTGGTGACCACAGGGGATTCAGGTGTGGAGGATGGAGAGAGGTTAGTGCTTTGGTGGCCACAGGGGATTCAGGTGTGGAGGATGGAGAGAGGTTAGTGCTTTGGTGGCCACAGGGGATTCAGGTGTGGAGGATGGAGAGAGGTTAGTGCTTTGGTGACCACAGGGGATTCAGGTGTGGAGGATGGAGAGAGGTTAGTGCTTTGGTGACCACAGGGGATTCAGGTGTGGAGGATGGAGAGAGGTTAGTGCTTTGGTGGCCACAGGGGATTCAGGTGTGGAGGATGGAGAGAGGTTAGTGCTTTGGTGGCCACAGGGGATTCAGGTGTGGAGGATGGAGAGAGGTTAGTGCTTTGGTGACCACAGGGGATTCAGGTGTGGAGGATGGAGAGAGGTTAGTGCTTTGGTGGCCACAGGGGATTCAGGTGTGGAGGATGGAGAGAGGTTAGTGCTTTGGTGGCCACAGGGGATTCAGGTGTGGAGGATGGAGAGAGGTTAGTGCTTTGGTGGCCACAGGGGATTCAGGTGTGGAGGATGGAGAGAGGTTAGTGCTTTGGTGGCCACAGGGGATTCAGGTGTGGAGGATGGAGAGAGGTTAGTGCTTTGGTGACCACAGGGGATTCAGGTGTGGAGGATGGAGAGAGGTTAGTGCTTTGGTGGCCACAGGGGATTCAGGTGTGGAGGATGGAGAGAGGTTAGTGCTTTGGTGGCCACAGGGGATTCAGGTGTGGAGGATGGAGAGAGGTTAGTGCTTTGGTGGCCACAGGGGATTCAGGTGTGGAGGATGGAGAGAGGTTAGTGCTTTGGTGGCCACAGGGGATTCAGGTGTGGAGGATGGAGAGAGGTTAGTGCTTTGGTGGCCACAGGGGATTCAGGTGTGGAGGATGGAGAGAGGTTAGTGCTTTGGTGGCCACAGGGGATTCAGGTGTGTAGAATGGAGAGAGGTTAGTGCTTTGGTGGCCACAGGGGATTCAAAAACTCTTATTATTGTACCTGTGCTTACATCATCACGTTTTTTAAAAGTCCCTTTCAATTCTCTGTTCCTGATTCTATCCCCATATCTTTTCATATTCCCACAGTAAAGAGCTCAAACAGTCTCAGACAGCGAGCCCAGTTCCACAGCATCAGGGAACCATAAAAAACGCAGGCAGAAGAACTCAAGATGGAAACATCACCAATGAATTCACTAGTTTCTATGAGCCAGAGGAGTTGAAAAGGCCCACCTTTAGACCAGTGCTCAGACTACAGAGGCAGTTTTATTTGTCCAACTCACCTTAAATCACACCAGAAGGCTATCAAACTCACCCCGTGTGGTCAATGTGGCAAGAGTTGTTCGACCCCAAGCAGCTTGTAGAGGCACCAAAGAACTCACACAGCAGATAAGCCTTACCGCTGCTCTGTGTGGGTAGAGTTTCAGTATGGTAGGAAACCTGAATAGACACCAGCTAGCTCACACAGGAGGGAAGCCTTACCACTGCTCTTAATGTGGGAAAGGTTTCAGTCTTTCATCAAATCTGAAGCAACCCCAGCTAACTTACAATGACTGTAAGTCGCTTTGGATAAAAGCGTCTGCTAAATGGCATATTATTATTATTATTATTACTAACTCACACAGGAGAGAAGCCTAACCACTGCTCTCAATGTGGGGATAGTTTCACCAGTTTATATTTCCCAAAGAAACACCAGCTAACTCACACAGGAGTGAAGCCTTACCACTGCTCTGTGTGGAAAGAGTTTGTCAATCTCAGAACCTAAAGATACACCAACTAACTCACACAGGAAAGAAGCCTTACCGCTGCTCTCTGTGTGGGAAGAGCTCAGTCAAGTCATTCAATATGAAGACACACCAGTTAAAGTATCACAGCCCTGACACTGGACAGAGTTCTGCTGCATCAGAAGAAAGTTAACTACAATCTACACAAGTAAAACATATGTAAACATACCTTTTTATTGTTTTAATACCATTTACCCACCCCATCTGTTAGGCTAAAATAGAGCAGGGTTTCTTGCTGCGTTAGTGTTCACTGTACTTACATTTACATTTACATTTTAGTCATTTAGCAGACGCTCTTATCCAGAGCGACTTACAGTTAGCGCATACATTATTTTATCGAACCCACAACCCTGGCGTTGCAAACGCCATGCTCTACTTGTCTCTGGTAATCTCGATCAGCTCTCAGCGTTTACTTAACCTATTGTTTTACCACTTCATGCAATTAACATGAGTATCATGTAATAAACCCTGAATAACATGTAATAAACCCTGAATAACATGTAATAAAACCTCAATAACATGTAATAAAACCTCAATTACATGTAATTAACCATGAATAACAGGTAATAAAACCTCAATAACATGTAATAAATCATGAATAACAGGTAATAAACCATGAGTATCATGTAATAAACCCTGAATAACATATAATAACCCTGAATAACATGTAATAAAACCTCAATAACATGTAATAAAACCTCAATAACATGTAATAAACCATGAATAACAGGTAATAAACCATGAGCATCATGTAATAAACCATGAGTATCATGTAATAAACCCTGGACAACATGCAGGAATATAAATTAAGCTCGCTAACCCGAGGCTAGTACTTTTCAGACCTGGCTAGTAGAACATTTTCCAAACTTGCCTGAGATGCAGAAGGAATCCTGTCTTGTCCATTATCGCATAGCAGATCTTGGACCGGTGCTAGTAGAAATTTCAGTCTACTATCCTGGCTGGCCAGCGCCCAAAATCCTTCCAGATAGTTGTGACAATAACAAAGCCGTCACCCCGCCATGGTATTTGGTAAACAGCTGAGGGATGGGACTGGAGGAAAAATGGATGTAACAATCACAGATTGTGACCAACAAGTTATGGCATCATCACCAAGACTGCTTCACCCCTCCAGATCTAGCCGGGTTGGCCTCCAGGCCAAACATGATGGGCGCCAGCTTGGAGTAGTCACCCCGGTTACACGTCACCAACAAAGCAGCAGCAGCCTGCCCACTGTGCCCAGAGAGGGAGAGAGAGTCCAGAGGGGAAAGTTCTCAACAACGCAGATAAATCAATGACTAATAGGAAATATATAGAAAATATCTGTCTCAATATTTTTTAGGGTATCACTTGATCATCCATAACAAACACACTGACCCCCAGTCCTATAGCTAACACACCCAGTCCTATAGCTAACACACCCAGTCCTATAGCTAACACACCCAGTCCTATAGCTAACACACCCAGTCCTATAGCTAACACACCCAGTCCTGTAGCTAACACACCCAGTCCTATAGCTAACACACCCAGTCCTATAGCTAACACACCCAGTCCTGTAGCTAACACACCCAGTCCTGTAGCTAACACAACCAGTCCTATAGCTAACACACCCAGTCCTATAGCTAACACACCCAGTCCTATAGCTAACACACCCAGTCCTATAGCTAACACACCCAGTCCTGTAGCTAACACACCCAGTCCTGTAGCTAACACACCCAGTCCTATAGCTAACACACCCAGTCCTGTAGCTAACACACCCAGTTCTATAGCTAACACACCCAGTCCTATAGCTAACACACCCAGTCCTATAGCTAACACACCCAGTCCTATAGCTAACACACCCAGTCCTGTAGCTAACACACCCAGTCCTATAGCTAACACACCCAGTCCTATAGCTAACACACCCAGTCCTATAGCTAACACACCCTATAGCTAACACACCCAGTCCTATAGCTAACACACCCAGTCCTGTAGCTAACACCCCCAGTCCTATAGCTAACACACCCAGTCCTATAGCTAACACACCCAGTCCTATAGCTAACACACCCAGTCCTATAGCTAACACACCCAGTCCTGTAGCTAACACACCCAGTCCTGTAGCTAACACACCCAGTCCTATAGCTAACACACCCAGTCCTGTAGCTAACACACCCAGTTCTATAGCTAACACACCCAGTCCTATAGCTAACACACCCAGTCCTATAGCTAACACACCCAGTCCTGTAGCTAACACACCCAGTCCTGTAGCTAACACACCCAGTCCTGTAGCTAACACACCCAGTCCTGTAGCTAACACACCCAGTCCTATAGCTAACACACCCAGTCCTATAGCTAACACACCCTATAGCTAACACACCCAGTCCTATAGCTAACACACCCAGTCCTGTAGCTAACACCCCCAGTCCTATAGCTAACACACCCAGTCCTATAGCTAACACACCCAGTCCTGTAGCTAACACACCCAGTCCTGTAGCTAACACACCCAGTCCTGTAGCTAACACCCCCAGTCCTATAGCTAACACACCCAGTCCTGTAGCTAACACACCCTATAGCTAACACACCCAGTCCTATAGCTAACACACCCAGTCCTGTAGCTAACACACCCAGTCCTGTAGCTAACACACCCAGTCCTATAGCTAACACACCCAGTCCTGTAGCTAACACACCCAGTCCTATAGCTAACACACCCAGTCCTGTAGCTAACACACTGTCGAAAACGTTGCCGAAAGGTCCACCAGCTGGCGCACCAACAGAGGAGAGAAACCGTACCGTGCCCCGACTGTGGGCAGACCTACACCCGGTCGGAGAGGTAACAGCTAGCCCACACAGGAGAGAGACCACACCTCTGCACCGACGGTGGAAAAAGCTTAACCTTCTTCTTCTTCTTCTGTGGGTTTTATGGCGGACTACAACCTAAAAAGGTGTATTGCCGCCACCAACTGGACAGGGTTGAAAAAACAAGGTAAAAGGAAAATCCATACGTTTGATTGGTGAAAACTAACTTAATCCACACAAATAAAAATAGTACATTGACAATAACAAAACTCCCACTTCTTCCTTCCTTCAAATCTCCATATTTCCCTTCTCCCTTGTGACAAAACTCTATGCAACTCCTCCGCCTTGAAGTCTTTCAGTCCCAGGAACCGTTCCGCCACATCCACAATTATAGATATTTTCCTGGACTTCCTCTCCCCCTTGGCAGTGCCATTAATCACCATAGCTATAAAGGCCACAAAGTCCAACTTCTTAACCTTTAAAATATATGGGTGAAAGGCAACCCCTGCAGCCTGCAGTGAAGGCCTATCCACCACCATGGACTCTTCAGGAGCACCATTCAAACCCTCATCCCTTTTAACAGCTGCTGCATATGAAATGCTCTGGACAGCCCTGACTTTGGCCATCTCGTTCTCTTTCACCCTTGTTGGGCATTCCAAAGACGTGGCTTCATGGTTCCCACCACAATGGCAACATGTCACATTTCATCATCACTTTTAAAACGCATGATATGATCTTTTGCACAACTTGGACATATCAGCTTGTCCTTTCTGCAAACACTTGAAAAGCTTTCCAGTGATCACACTGCATTGGTCTTGGGATAGATGCTCTGACTCTGTAGTTAATATACCCCAACTGCACTTGAGTAGGGAGAGACTCCATATCAAAAAACTAAAGAACAGATAGACCCTTCTTCATTCACCCTTTTTACATCAGCAGATGTCACAAAGTGCTTTATACAGAAACCCAGCCTAAAACCCCAAACAGCAAGCAATGCAGATGTAGAAGCACGGTGGCTAGGAAAAACTCCCTAGAAAAGGCAGGAACCTAGGAAGAAACCTAGAGAGGAACCAGGCTCTGAGGGGTGGCCAGTCCTCTTCTGGCTGTGCCGGGGGGAGATTATAAGAGTACATGGCCGTTAAGGCCAGATCGTTCTTCAAGATGTTCAAACGTTCATAGATGACCAGCAGGGTCAAATAATAATCACAGTGGTTGTAGAGGGTGCAACAGGTCAGCACCTCAGGAGTAAATGTCACTTGGCTTTTCATAGCTGAGCATTCAGAGGTCGAGACAGCAGGTGCGGTAGAGAGCGAGAGAGAGGGAGGGTCAAAAACAGCAGGTCCGGAACAAGGTAGCACGTCTGGTGAACAGGTCAGGGTTCCATAGCCGCAGGCAAAACAGCAGAAACTGGATCAGCAGCACGACCAGGTGGACTGGGGACGGAGACCGCCAGGAGTCATCAGGACAGGTAGTCCTGAGGCATGGTCCTAGGGCTCAGATCCTCCGGGACGGGAGAGAGAGAGAGAGATGGGAGAATTAGAGGGAGCATACTTGAGTTCACAAAAGACACCAGATCAGACAGGAGAATTTCACCAGATAGGACAGACTGACCCTAGCCCCCCAGCACATAGACGGCATAGATACTGGAGGCTGAGACAGGCGGTGTCGGGGGACACTGTGGACACTGCGGACAGGGCCAACCAGGCAGGATATAACCCCACCCACTTTGCCAAAGCACAGCCCCCACACCACTACTGGGATATCAACAGACTTACCAACTTACTACCCTGAGACAAGGCTGTGTATAGCCCACGAAGATCTCCTCCACCGCACGAGCCCGAGGGGACGCAAAACCGGACAGGAAGATCACGTCAGTGACTCAACCCACTCAAGCCTGGCGGCACTTCTCGCTTTTCATTGTAATCAGAGGGCTGATATTAATACTATGCGTGCCAGTCTCTCTTGGCTAAAAGTTGAGGAAAGACTGACTGCGTCACTTCTTGTTTTTATAAGAAACATTAAATGTGTTGGAAATTCCAAAATTGTTTGCATATTCAACTTCCACACAGCACTGACACACACACTTACCCCACCAGACATGCCACCAGGGTTCTTTTCACAGTCCCCAGGTCCAGAACAAATTCAAGGAAATGTACAGTATTATACAGAGCCATTAGTGCATGGAACTCCCTTCCATCTTATATAGCTTAAGTGAACAGCAAACCTGGTTTAAAAAAAACAATTAAAACTATACCTCACGGCACAACGCCTCTCCCCCATGTGACATACATGTTGTGTGTATGTACTGACCCCTAACCCTTTCCCCTGACCCTCACCCTATCCCCTTTCCCCTGACCCTTTCCCCTGACCCTCACCCTTTCCCCCGACCCCTAACCCTTTCCCCTGACCCTAACCCTTTCCCCTGACCCTCACCCTTTCCCCCGACCCCTAACCCTTTCCCCTGACCCTCACCCTTTCCCCCGACCCCTAACCCTATCCCCTGACCCTAACCCTTTCCCCTGACCCTCACCCTTTCCCCCGACCCCTAACCCTTTCCCCTGACCCTCACCCTATCCCCTGACCCCTAACCCTTTCCGCTGACCCTCACCCTATCCTATTTCCCCTGACCCTGACCCTCACCCTTTCCCCTGACCCCTAACCGCTGCGTAACGTAAGCTACCCGCGCGTCCTGTTTGCCTTCACCCTTAGAATTTACACTGTTGTGCACAGCTCTAGCACGATGGCTGTTTGTTGTACAAAGGGCGTTCACATACTGCTGGAAAGTCCAGATCATTGGCTATCTAGCTAGCTATGTTTCAAAACGATAGGTGGTCATTGGACCAAGACACTGTCAATCAAGTGAACACCGCTCGTCTCATTGGTGCGTAATGATGGCCGACCTTCATGGGCTAATTGACGTGTTGTGCAGCCAATACCTAATGTAGAATGGTGAAAAAAAGTTTGGTTGCCTTCTAGAGTGTCTGAGGATTGGACAGAAACCGATGTGTTTTGTTGCTGTGCACTATCCTCAAACAATAGCAAGGTATTTTGTAATAGCTACTGTAAATTGGACACTGCAGTTAGATTAACAATCATTTAAACTTTCGGACAAGATAAGACATGTCTCCCGAGTGGCGCAGTGGTCTAAGGCACTGCATCGCAGTGCTAGCTGTGCCACTAGAGATCCTGGTTCGAATCCAGGCTCTGTCCTAGCCGGCCGCGACCGGGAGACCCATGGGGCGGCGCACAATTGGTTGGTAGAGCATGGCGTTTGCAACGCCAGGGTTGTGGGTTCGATTCCCACGGGGGGCCAGTATAAAAAATAAAAATAATGTATGCACTAACTGTAAGTCGCTCTGGATAAGAGCGTCTGCTAAATGACTAAAATGTAAAATGTATGTCCCGGAAAGTTGGCTGTTGTTTACATCACCATTCTAGTCACATATTATCGTGGCTCAGGCAAAGACCCAGATGCAGACACAGGAGGCGGGTAGTCTCAAGAGTTTATTACTGAACAAGGGGCAGGCTAAAGGTAAGTCAGTTTATTACTGAACAAGGGGCAGGATAAAGGTAAGTCAGTTTATTACTGAACAAGGGGCAGGCTAAAGGTAAGTCAGTTTATTACTGAACAAGGGGCAGGCTAAAGGTAAGTCAGTTTATTACTGAACAAGGGGCAGGCTAAAGGTAAGTCAGTTTATTACTGAACAAGGGGCAGGATAAAGGTAAGTCAGTTTATTACTGAACAAGGGGCAGGCTAAAGGTAAGTCAGTTTATTACTGAACAAGGGGCAGGATAAAGGTAAGTCAGTTTATTACTGAACAAGGGGCAGGCTAAAGGTAAGTCAGTTTATTACTGAACAAGGGGCAGGCTAAAGGTAAGTCAAGGCAGGCAAAGAGTCATATTCCAAATCAGAGTCAGGCAGGCAGGCAGGATCAGGACAGGCAGAAAGGTCAGAACCGGGAAGACCAGGAAAACCAAAAACTAGCGCAATGGGAACATGCTGGTAGGACTTGACGGGACAAGACGAACTGGCAACAGATAAACAGTAAACGCAGGTATAAATACACAGGGGAAATGGGAGACACCTGGTGGGGGGTGGAGACAAGCACAAAGACAGGTGAAACAGATCAGGGTGTGACACATATTGCATATTGAGGAGCAACTGTCCAGATTTCTGTAGAGGTTTTATTAAAAAACTGACCGTTAGAACTGTTAAGGCTCCATGGATTGATGAGGAATTAAAAACTGTATGGTTGAAAGAGACGGGGCAAAAGGAGTGGCTAATAAGTCTGGCTGCACATCTGACTGGCTGACTTACTGCAAATTGAGAAATGATATGACTAAACTCAACAAAAAGAAGAAGAAACTGTATTATGAAGCCAAGATCAATGATATAAAGAATGATGGAAAAAAAAACTTTGTAGTACTTAAAATGTAATTATGGGCAGAAAGACAAATTCAACTCCATCTTTCATAGAATCAGATGGCTTATTCATCACAAAACCATTTGATGTTGCCAATTATTTTAATGATTACTTAATTGGCAAAGTGGGCAAACTTAGGCAGGAAATGCCAACAACAAACAGTGAGCCATCGTATTCATGCATAAAAATAAAAAAAATAATGAAAGAAAAGCATTGCGAGTTTTAATTTTGTGAAGTTATTGTTATCGATCAATAATGACAAACCTCCTGGCATATAATGACAAACACTCCTATCTGTCATATCTTTCATCTGAGCCTAGAGGAAAGTCTTTGTCCTCAGGCCTGGAGGGAAGCCAAAAGTCATTCCGCTGCACAAGAGTGGTAAAGCGGCCTTTACTGGTTCTAAGAGCAGACCTATTAGCTTGCTGCCAGCTCTTAGCCAACTCTTAGCCAAAAAATTGTGTTTGACCAAACAAATTAACAACAGACTTTCAGCATGCTTATAGAGAAGGGCACTCAACATGTACTGCACTGACACAAATGACTGAGGATTGGTTGAAATACATTGATAATAAGAAGATTGTGGGAGCTGTACTGTTAGATTTCAGTGCAGTCCTTGATATTATTGAACATAACCTGTTGTTGAAAAAATTTATGTGTTATGGCTTTCCAACCTCTGCTATATTGTGGATTCAGAGCTATCTATCTAATAGAACTCAAAGGGTTTTCTTTCATGGAAGCTTCTCTAATGTCATACATATAAAGTGTGGTGTACCGCAGGGCAGCTCTCTAGGCCCTCTACTATTTTCTATTTTTACCAATGACCTGCCACTGTCATTAAACAAAGCATATGTGTCCATGTATGTTGATGACTCAACCATATACACACCAGCAACCACAGCTAATGAAGTCACTGAAACCCTTAACAAAGAGTTGCAGTCTGTTTTGGAATGGGTGGCCAGTAATAAACTGGTCCTGAACATCTCTAAAACTAAGAGCATTGTATTTGGTACAAATCATTCCCTAAGTTCTAGACCTCAGCTGAATCTGGTAATGAATGGTGTGGCTGTTGAACAAGTTGAGGAGACTAAATTACTTGGCGTTACCTTAGATTGTAAACTGTCATGGTCAAAACATATAGATTCTATGGTTGTAAAGATGCAGTTGTAAATGAGAACTTGTTCTCAACTGGCTTACCTGGTTAAATAAAGGTGAAATAAAATACAATAGAAAAAGATGGGGAGAAGTCTGTTCGAAAATAAAAAGACGCTCCGCTTTTTTGACACCACACCCCAAAAAGCATGTTCTGCAGGCTCTAGTTTTGTCTAATCTTGATTATTGTCCTGTCTGTGGTCCAGTGCTGCAAGGAAAGACCTAGTTAAGCTGCAGCTGGCCCAGAACAGACCGGCACGTCTTGCTCTTCATTGTAATCAGATGGCTATACTATGCCTTCCAGTCTCTCTTGGCTAAGAGTTTAGGAGAGACTGACTGCATCCCTTCTTCTTTTTATAAGAAGACATTAATGTGTTGAAAATCCCAAATTGTTTGCATAGACAACTTACACACAGCTCTGACACACACACTTACCCCACCAGACATGCCACCAGGGGTCTTTTCACAGTCCCCAGATCCAGAACAAATTCAACAAAGCGTACAGTATTATATAGAGCCATTATTGCATGGAACTCCGTTCCATCTCATATTGCTCAAATAAACAACAAACCTGCTTTCAAAAAACAGATGAAGCAACACCTCACGGCACAACGCCTCTCCCCTATTTGACCTAGATAGTTTGTGTGTATGTATTGATATGTAGGCTACGTGTGCCTTGAGCTGTTCTTGTCTATTAATGTTCTATATTATGTCATGTTTCATGTTCTGTGTGGACCCCAGGAAGAGTAGCTGCTGCTTTCACAACAGCTAATGGGGATCCTAATAAAATACCAAAAATACCAAAGAACACTATGGAAACCAACAGGTCACTGTGCAATAGCGAGCAGTAGTGTTCCCATGTCTAGCTAGCTATCTTTTGTTGAAGGCTAGTTTGCAGCGGTTGCAGCAGGTGTTATCGAAGAGGATGTTGTTGCTAATTTGTTAGCTTCTCCCTTTTTCAAGAATAACTTTCAACCAGAAGTAAAGTTTCAAATGATCGTCATCTGGTGGAACTGTGTTTTTTATTGCAGCTCACTTGCTGTTGTTAGCCATCTCTTTCAAAATAACTTGTGTGTGAAACATTGTTGCGTTTAAAAACTTTAGGTCACCGGTTACTTTGTGTGCTAAACGGGAAATGGTTTCTGCAATGGGAAGTAATAGTTGTAAAATTCAATTGGGAAATGCTTAATGGTTGTGTTTTTGTATTCTTATGATTGGGACCTACTGGCTTATTATAACAGAGTGAATGGACTGTTTATCCTTTAACATCATGCTGTGTGACTGTTTATCCTTTAACATCATGCTGTGTGACTGCTTATCCTTTAACATCATGCTGTGTGACTGCTTATCCTTTAACATCATGCTGTGTGACTGCCTATCCTTTAACAACATGCTGTGTGACTGCTTATCCTTTAACATCATGCTGTGTGACTGCTTATCCTTTAACATCATGCTGTGTGACTGCTTATCCTTTAACATCATGCTGTGTGACTGCTTATCCTTTAACATCATGCTGTGTGTGACTGCTTATCCTTTAACATCATGCTGTGTGACTGCTTATCCTTTAACATCCTGCTGTGTGACTGCTTATCCTTTAACATCATGCTGTGTGACTGCTTATCCTTTAACATCCTGCTGTGTGACTGCTTATCCTTTAACGTCATGCTGTGTGACTGCTTATCCTTTAACATCATGCTGTGTGACTGCTTATCCTTTAACATCCTGCTGTGTGACTGCTTATCCTTTAACATCATGCTGTGTGACTGCTTATCCTTTAACATCCTGCTGTGTGACTGCTTATCCTTTAACATCATGCTGTGTGACTGCTTATCCTTTAACACCCTGCTGTGTGACTGCTTATCCTTTAACATCCTGCTGTGTGACTGCTTATCCTTTAACATCATGCTGTGTGACTGCTTATCCTTTAACATCATGCTGTGTGACTGCTTATCCTTTAACATCATGCTGTGTGTGACTGCTTATCCTTTAACATCACGCTGTGTGACTGCTTATCCTTTAACATCATGCTGTGTGACTGCTTATCCTTTTACATCCTGCTATGTGTGACTGCTTATCCTTTAACATCATGCTGTGTGACTGCTTATCCTTTAACATCCTGCTATGTGTGACTGCTTATCCTTTAACATCACGCTGTGTGACTGCTTATCCTTTAACATCATGCTGTGTGTGACTGCTTATCCTTTAACATCATGCTGTGTGACTGCTTATCCTTTAACATCCTGCTATGTGTGACTGCTTATCCTTTAACATCATGCTGTGTGACTGCTTATCCTTTAACATCCTGCTATGTGTGACTGCTTATCCTTTAACATCATGCTGTGTGACTGCTTATCCTTTAACATCATGCTGTGTGTGACTGCTTATCCTTTAACATCATGCTGTGTGACTGCTTATCCTTTAACACCCTAATGTGTGACTGCTTATCCTTTAACATCCTGCTGTGTGACTGCTTATCCTTTAACATCATGCTGTGTGACTGCTTATCCTTTAACATCATGCTGTGTGACTGCTTATCCTTTAACATCATGCTGTGTGTGACTGCTTATCCTTTAACATCACGCTGTGTGACTGCTTATCCTTTAACATCATGCTGTGTGACTGCTTATCCTTTTACATCCTGCTATGTGTGACTGCTTATCCTTTAACATCATGCTGTGTGACTGCTTATCCTGTAACATCCTGCTATGTGTGACTGCTTATCCTTTAACATCACGCTGTGTGACTGCTTATCCTTTAACATCATGCTGTGTGTGACTGCTTATCCTTTAACATCATGCTGTGTGACTGCTTATCCTTTAACATCATGCTGTGTGACTGCTTATCCTTTAACATCCTGCTATGTGTGACTGCTTATCCTTTAACATCATGCTGTGTGACTGCTTATCCTTTAACATCATGCTGTGTGTGACTGCTTATCCTTTAACATCATGCTGTGTGACTGCTTATCCTTTAACATCATGCTGTGTGACTGCTTATCCTTTAACATCATGCTGTGTGACTGCTTATCCTTTAACATCATGCTGTGTGACTGCTTATCCTTTAACATCATGCTGTGTGACTGCCTATCCTTTAACAACATGCTGTGTGACTGCTTATCCTTTAACATCATGCTGTGTGACTGCTTATCCTTTAACATCATGCTGTGTGACTGCTTATCCTTTAACATCATGCTGTGTGACTGCTTATCCTTTAACATCATGCTGTGTGTGACTGCTTATCCTTTAACATCATGCTGTGTGACTGCTTATCCTTTAACATCCTGTTGTGTGACTGCTTATCCTTTAACATCATGCTGTGTGACTGCTTATCCTTTAACATCCTGCTGTGTGACTGCTTATCCTTTAACGTCATGCTGTGTGACTGCTTATCCTTTAACATCATGCTGTGTGACTGCTTATCCTTTAACATCCTGCTGTGTGATTGCTTATCCTTTAACATCATGCTGTGTGACTGCTTATCCTTTAACATCCTGCTGTGTGACTGCTTATCCTTTAACATCATGCTGTGTGACTGCTTATCCTTTAACATCCTGCTGTGTGACTGCTTATCCTTTAACATCCTGCTGTGTGACTGCTTATCCTTTAACATCATGCTGTGTGACTGCTTATCCTTTAACATCATGCTGTGTGACTGCTTATCCTTTAACATCATGCTGTGTGTGACTGCTTATCCTTTAACATCATGCTGTGTGACTGCTTATCCTTTAACATCCTGCTTTGTGTGACTGCTTATCCTTTAACATCATGCTGTGTGACTGCTTATCCTTTAACATCCTGCTATGTGTGACTGCTTATCCTTTAACATCACGCTGATTGACTGCTTATCCTTTAACATCATGCTGTGTGTGACTGCTTATCCTTTAACATCATGCTGTGTGACTGCTTATCCTTTAACATCCTGCTATGTGTGACTGCTTATCCTTTAACATCATGCTGTGTGACTGCTTATCCTTTAACATCATGCTGTGTGACTGCTTATCCTTTAACATCATGATTTGTGACTGCTTATCCTTTAACATCCTTTCTTTGTGTGACTGCTTATCCTTTAACATCATGATGTGTGACTACTTATCCTTTAACATCATGCTGTGTGACTGTTTATCCTTTAACATCATGATGTGTGACTGCTTAGCCTTTAAACATCATGCTGTGTGACTGCTTATCCTTTAACATCATGCTGTGTGTGACTGCTTATCCTTTAACATCATGATGTGTGTGACTGTTTATCCTTTAACATCATGCTGTGTGACTGCTTATCCTTTAACATCGTGCTGTGTGTGACTGCTTATCCTTTAACATCATGCTGTGTGACTGCTTATCCTTTAACATCATGCTGTGTGACTGCTTATCCTTTAACATCCTGCTGTGTGACTGCTTATCCTTTAACATCATGCTGTGTGACTGCTTATCCTTTAACATCCTGCTGTGTGACTGCTTATCCTTTAACATCATGCTGTGTGACTGCTTATCCTTTAACATCCTGCTGTGTGACTGCTTATCCTTTAACATCCTGCTGTGTGACTGCTTATCCTTTAACATCATGCTGTGTGACTGCTTATCCTTTAACATCATGCTGTGTGACTGCTTATCCTTTAACATCATGCTGTGTGTGACTGCTTATCCTTTAACATCATGCTGTGTGACTGCTTATCCTTTAACATCATGCTGTGTGACTGCTTATCCTTTAACATCATGCTGTGTGTGACTGCTTATCCTTTAACATCATGCTGTGTGACTGCTTATCCTTTAACATCATGCTGTGTGACTGCTTATCCTTTAACATCATACTGTGTGACTGCTTATCCTTTAACATCATGCTGTGTGTGACTGCTTATCCTTTAACATCATGCTGTGTGACTGTTTATCCTTTAACATCATGCTGTGTGTGACTGCTTATCCTTTAACATCATGCTGTGTGACTGCTTATCCTTTAACATCATGCTGTGTGACTGCTTATCCTTTAACATCCTTCTGTGTGTGACTGCTTATCCTTTAACATCATGATGTGTGACTGCTTATCCTTTAACATCATGCTGTGTGACTGTTTATCCTTTAACATCATGATGTGTGACTGCTTAGCCTTTAACATCATGCTGTGTGACTGCTTATCCTTTAACATCATGCTGTGTGTGACTGCTTATCCTTTAACATCATGATGTGTGTGACTGTTTATCCTTTAACATCATGCTGTGTGACTGCTTATCCTTTAACATCATGCTGTGTGACTGCTTATCCTTTAACATCATGCTGTGTGTGACTGCTTATCCTTTAACATCGTGCTGTGTGTGACTGCTTATCCTTTAACATCGTGCTGTGTGTGACTGCTTATCCTTTAACATCATGCTGTGTGTGACTGCTTATCCTTTAACATCATGCTGTGTGACTGCTTATCCTTTAACATCACGCTGTGTGACTGCTTATCCTTTAACATCATGCTGTGTGTGACTGCTTATCCTTTAACTTCACGCTGTGTGACTGCTTATCCTTTAACATCATGCTGTGTGACTGTTTATCCTTTAACATCATGATGTGTGACTGCCTAGCCTTTAACATCATGCTGTGTGACTGCTTATCCTTTAACATCATGCTGTGTGTGACTGCTTATCCTTTAACATCATGATGTGTGTGACTGTTTATCCTTTAACATCATGCTGTGTGTGACTGCTTATCCTTTAACATCATGCTGTGTGACTGCTTATCCTTTAACATCACGCTGTGTGACTGCTTATCCTTTAACATCATGCTGTGTGTGACTGCTTATCCTTTAACATCACGCTGTGTGACTGCTTATCCTTTAACATCATGCTGTGTGTGACTGCTTATCCTTTAACATCATGCTGTGTGACTGCTTATCCTTTAACATCATGCTGTGTGACTGCTTATCCTTTAACATCATGCTGTGTGTGACTGCTTATCCTTTAACATCATGCTGTGTGACTGCTTATCCTTTAACATCATGCTGTGTGACTGCTTATCCTTTAACATCATGCTGTGTGTGACTGCTTATCCTTTAACATCATGCTGTGTGACTGCTTATCCTTTAACATCATGCTGTGTGTGACTGCTTATCCTTTAACATCATGCTGTGTGACTACTTATCCTTTAACATCATGCTGTGTGTGACTGCTTATCCTTTAACATCATGCTGTGTGACTGCTTATCCTTTAACACCCTGCTGTGTGTGACTGCTTATCCTTTAACATCATGCTGTGTGTGACTGCTTATCCTTTAACATCATGCTGTGTGACTGCTTATCCTTTAACATCATGCTGTGTGTGACTGTTTATCCTTTAACATCATGCTGTGTGACTGCTTATCCTTTAACATCATGCTGTGTGACTGCTTATCCTTTAACATCATGCTGTGTGTGACTGCTTATCCTTTAACATCATGATGTGTGACTGCTTATCCTTTAACATCCTTCTGTGTGTGACTGCTTATCCTTTAACATCATGATGTGTGACTGCTTATCCTTTAACATCATGCTGTGTGACTGTTTATCCTTTAACATCATGCTGTGTGTGACTGCTTATCCTTTAACATCATGCTGTGTGACTGTTTATCCTTTAACATCATGCTGTGTGACTGCTTATCCTTTAACATCATGCTGTGTGTGACTGCTTATCCTTTAACATCATGCTGTGTGTGACTGCTTATCCTTTAACATCATGCTGTGTGACTACTTATCCTTTAACATCGTGCTGTGTGTGACTGCTTATCCTTTAACATCATGCTGTGTGACTGCTTATCCTTTAACATCATGCTGTGTGACTGCTTATCCTTTAACATCATGCTGTGTGACTGCTTATCCTTTAACATCGTGCTGTGTGTGACTACTTATCCTTTAACATCATGCTGTGTGACTGCTTATCCTTTAACATCATGCTGTGTGTGACTGCTTATCCTTTAACATCCTGCTGTGTGACTGCTTATCCTTTAGCATCATGCTGTGTGACTGCTTATCCTTTAACATCATGCTGTGTGACTGCTTATCCTTTAACATCCTGCTGTGTGTGACTGCTTATCCTTTAACATCATGCTGTGTGACTGCTTATCCTTTAACATCATGCTGTGTGACTGCTTATCCTTTAACATCATGCTGTGTGACTGCTTATCCTTTAACATCATGCTGTGTGTGACTGTTTATCCTTTAACATCATGCTGTGTGACTGCTTATCCTTTAACATCATGCTGTGTGACTGCTTATCCTTTAACATCATGCTGTGTGACTGCTTATCCTTTAACAGCATGCTGTGTGACTGCTTATCCTTTAACATCATGCTGTGTGACTGCTTATCCTTTAACATCATGCTGTGTGACTGCTTATCCTTTAACATCCTGCTGTGTGACTGCTTATCCTTTAACATAATGCTGTGTGTGACTGCTTATCCTTTAACATCATGCTGTGTGACTGCTTATCCTTTAACATCATGCTGTGTGGCTGCTTATCCTTTAACGTCATGCTGTGTGACAGCTGTCTTTCCATCAGCCCTATGCAGTGGTGTAGTGGTGTATATATTTGGCCTGGCGAAGCGGTTTTATGCATTTACTGAATGGAAGCTGATAGTTATGAGTGTTTTACTCGGCTGGTCTCGCAAGAAATTACGAGTCGTCACCGTCCGAGACCGAGTCAAGACCGAGGACAAATGTATCTGACACAGAGACAAGACTGAGACACTCAAAATGGGGCCTCGAGACGGAGACTGGTCTGGAGAAAATGGGGCCTCGAGACGGAGACTGGTCTGGAGAAAATGGGGCCTCGAGACGGAGACTGGTCTGGAGAAAATGGGGCCTCGAGACGGGGTCTGGAGAAAATGGGGCCTCGAGACGGAGACTGGTCTGGAGAAAATGGGGCCTCGAGACGGAGACTGGTCTGGAGAAAATGGGGCCTCGAGACGGAGACTGGTCTGGAGAAAATGGGGCCTCAAGACGGAGACTGGTCTGGAGAAAATGGGGCCTCGAGACGGAGACTGGTCTGGAGAAAATGGGGCCTCGAGACGGAGACTGGTCTGGAGAAAATGGGACCTCGAGACGGAGACTGGTCTGGAGAAAATGGGGCCTCGAGACGGAGACTGGTCTGGAGAAAATGGGGCCTCGAGACGGAGACTGGTCTGGAGAAAATGGGGCCTCGAGACGGAGACTGGTCTGGAGAAAATGGGACCTCGAGACGGAGACTGGTCTGGAGAAAATGGGGCCTCGAGACGGAGACTGGTCTGGAGAAAATGAGACCTAGAGACGGAGACTGGTCTGGAGAAAATGTGGCCTCGAGACGGAGACTGGTCTGGAGAAAATGGGGCCTCGAGACGGAGACTGGTCTGGAGAAAATGGGGCCTCGAGACGGAGACTGGTCTGGAGAAAATGGGGCCTCGAGACGGAGACTGGTCTGGAGAAAATGGGGCCTCGAGACGGAGACTGGTCTGGAGAAAATGGGGCCTCAAGACGGAGACTGGTCTGGAGAAAATTAGGTGTTCAACAAGGGTGCTTCTAAGATCCTGAAAGTTCTTTGAAGAACCTTAGCATTCTTGGCATTGAAAATTGCCCCAAAAGGTTATTTCAAGAACCCCATAGGAGGTGGGGTTCATCGAGGAACCTCCTTAGTTGGTGGGGGGTTCTTGCAGGAACCTAACTGCCCAAATGAAACATTTGGATTTGAATTTGAAAGGACAGCAGGTTCACGCACTTAACTGAAAAATGTAAAGATCTCCTCAATTTAAGGTAAGGTTTGTCCCTTGTATGATCTAAATTGATATTGTTTTATGATGATACCATCTACCTTTTCATATTTGTGCAATCTTTCTAAAAACAGAAATTGGACAATTCAATGGATATCAAATCAACAAAGAGGTAAGAATATGTAGGCTATAAGAATATGTTGAAGGCTAGCTGTATTGGGTGCAGATGACTGAACTGCTCACGTTTGTGTCTGTAAGTATCCAGACGAGGAGGCATACAAAGGTCTGTCAATTGGGACTTGGTATGTTATGCAGATCACATGTACCATCCTCCTCCCTTACCTCTTCAATGAATATCCCAAAGGCCTCTACATTATGGACAAGGTATGTGTATGAAAAGAGTCCTATGAAAACCATTATCAAAACAGTTTTTTTCCCTTTACATTTACCACAAAAACCAAGGTATGAATACTGTCGTGTGCATATTTTGTTAATCATCTGTATAATTACTATATTTTGGGATTCACAGACTTCACCCGCCCTACACCTCTGATGAATATAACAGGACACCTGTTCGATCACCATGCACTGCAAAAATCATTCTGGCTATGGATACTGAGAACATCAACACATTAACATCAACACGCCAGAGGATATGGAGAACATCAACATGACCACTAAAATATTGTGTTATTGTTGTTATTGTTATGCATATTATTATTAATCATAATAATAATAGGAGAGGGGGGGTAGTTCAAAAATGAACCCCAAAAGGTTATTCAAAGGGTTCTTTGAGGATCCATTAAAAGGACTTATTTCAAGAACCCTTTTAAAGGGTTCTTCGAAGAACTTATTAGGGGTTCCCCCACAGTTTCAATTTGAAGAACTGGATACTCCAGTAACCTTTTCTTTTTAGAGTGTATATTGTGTTTGCTGATGCAGTGTGCATATGAACTGGGTCGACTTTCCTGCACGAGCCGCATTCTCAGGTAGTCATAGACAAGCTCCTGGTAGCATAAAGGAGTGGGGGGAAATACATTGGATTGTTTATTATTTGTATCTGACAATATTACATACATATTTAGCGATTTATTTGAGTTTTTACGCTAGTAGCTCAAACGGCGCCATTTTAAGTTCATTATTGGTGCAACTCCGCATTTCACCACCGGGTGGCAGCAGAGTATCATTTAATGTGAGTAGAAGCTGAGCTGGAGCGCTCCATTTGAGTGGAGACAGGAGGAGAACCACAATAGGGGAGAGAGCGTGGTGGTGATGAACGGGATGAAGCGGAGGAGGCAGGAGAGGAGAGCGGCGGGCGGTGTAACCTGAGGCAGCTGTTTTGGGTTGAACTGTTCAGTTGTGTTCAGTCGGTTGGACTGTTTTTATTTTTATATTTTTTTTTTAGATGAAAACATCAAATCAAATGTTATTGGTTGCCTATATAGATTTAGCAGATGTTATCACGGGTGTAGTGAAATGCTTGTTTTCCTAGCTCCAACAGTGCAGTAATATCTAACAATACACAACAATACACGCAGATCCCATAAAAATAAAAATAATTAAGAAATATATCAATATTATAACGCCGCTTACGAAAATAGATTGCAGTTAGAGGACAGTATAACTACAGTATGCTGCAAAAAACTGCTTCCAAAGCAACACAGTTTTTTTTTTTTTACTGCAGTAATTTTGCAGTGTAGGTGAAGTTAGAATGCAGTATTACTGCAGTTATTCTGCAATTACTGCGTCCAAAATACCAGTCGACTGCAGTTACTGCACTTTTACTGCAGTTTCAAAAAATGCAATCTTTTTTTTTGTAAGGGGAGCAGTGTCAGAGTCCGGGAATATAAATATACATGTATATGATGGTGTGTGTAGACATTATGGATATTATATCAATATACAAGGTGTGTACAGCAGTAGTTATATAGGATGGCCTTGACTAGAATACAGTATATACATGTGAAGTGGGTAAAACAGTATGTAAACATTATTAAAGTTACCAGTGTTCAATGACTATGTACAGCAGTCTCTAAGGTTAGAAAACAGTGACCAAAGTTCAGGGCAGGTTACTAGTGGTGACTGTTTAACAGTCTGATGGCCTGGAGATAGAAGCTGTTTTTCCAGTCTCTCTGTCCCAGCTTTGATGCACCTGTACCGTCTCCTCCTTCTGGACGGTAGCTGGGGTGAACAGGCCGTGGCTCGGGTGGCTGAGGTCCTTGATGATCTTCTAGGCCTTCCTTCTTGACCTTCCTGTGACACCGGGTGCTGTAGATGTCCTGTAGGGTAGGCAGTGTAGTGTTTTTATGGTACTGTGAATATGATTAGCTCACTGAGTAACATCTGACACGTAAACGCCATTTTAGTCTACAATTGATAAGATGGGTAGCTACCCTCTTTTCTCTAATTCTTAACAGAATAGTTTTAGGATTGAACTATTTGGGGCGACTATTCATCCTTGATCTCACAGTAAAGCACTACAGATATACTGTACATATAGTTAAGAAGAGGAACATGGAGAGGAAGAGGGAGAGAGAGGGAGAGGAGGAAGAGGGAGAGGAGGAGGAAGAGGAAGAGGGAGAGCACACCAGAGACGGTTACCTACGGGGGTCAACAGCCCAGCCTACGTTTCCATGGAGTGCGTCTGCCCCAAGTGGCAGGGGTTTTGAAAGTGGTATGAGTCTGCTTTTTTATTCAGACCTGGTGTTTAACACCAACCTGACCGCCACCACATCCTCCCCTCCCCGTCATGGTACAGCAGGTTTGAACGGGAGATGAAAATGCTTCATTGGCATCAATATTCTCATGAGCATCCACCGCTTACCCTCTCTCTAATCGACTACTGGTCCTGACACATTTTTACATTTTACATTTTAGTCATTTAGCAGACGCTCTTATCCAGAGCGACTTACAGTTAGTCAACTAAGGTAGATAAAACAACCACATATCACAGATGTAGCAAGATTATTCCATGTAATTACAAGCTGATTACATAGTAATTAATTTGCTCCATGTTTAATTACTCTGGAAAGGGCCATAGGTCATTGCCTAGGACATGTAGAGTAAGTGTTGCATTGTTACATTGCATGAAACCTAGTTTTAACCATGACCTTCGCTGAAACTACATCTCCCATGAGTATTTGCTCATTCCCTGCGGCTCAAACTCTCCCGCACTAGAGGAGGTAAAAAAAAAAAAAAAAAGTTTGGGAAAGAATCCGAGGAATTCGTTTCCTGTGAAATTTGGCAAGACGAGAGAACGGGACGTAGAGCAAAGCTCAGAGAGCATTGACCAAGTTCCGCAGACAGAAATGGGCTCACACAACAGTCCTTTTACGGATGGAGCGGGGACAAAGATGAGGACGACCGGAGTTTAGAGCGAATTACCCGCTTCCCCAGTCCGCTTGCTCCGAGCAGGGACAAACACATTACGGGGTTTCAGCCATGGCTGAACCCCTGCTGAAACGGACCTTCTCTCGCCTGCGGGGAAAAGATCGATCCCGGCGGAAAACGGACCCCAAACTTAATGGTAACTGTAAAACGATGTTTAGAGTTTTAAATTCCTTTAAAAAGACAGTTTGTGTTTTGACATGTTTGTCTTTTTACCCAAACTAGATAATCATTAAGTCATCTAGCCTTGCACAAATAACAGACCGATACCGATGGCGACTCATTTATTCAGAAGTAGGCATTTACTTTTTATGGGCAACTCATTTCGTAGGCACGAAGAAAAGGCATATCTTTTCAGCAAACACATGCACGATATGGTGATGCTATTTTGAAATATTGGGTTACGCTACGTCAAGGATAGGAGTGAAGCAGAATAAACTTTGTATTGGTTCAACTTTTAACATGTTTCGCAATTCAGAAGTCACTCTGGACATTGTTTCCATTCTTTTGGCCGGTCGACAGAGCGACACAGAGCCAAGAATAAGGAGCGGAGGATATCGACTGCAACAGAACAGATCTATAGAGAGAGTAGCGTTAAGTCAAAGACAGGACTACCTTTAACACCAGGAACGGGCTACCGTTATCTCCAGAACGAGCTACCGTTATCCAGGAACAGGCTACCGTTATCTCCGAAACGGGCTACCGTTAACCCCAGAATGGGTTACCGTTATCTCCAGAATGGGCCAAAACAAATGGCAGTGTTACGTAATTACAGCCATTCAGGAGCGATAAACGCGAGTCAGACAGGGCTGGGCCGCGCCCCTCGAACCCTGCCCTGACCCCTATAGTGGTTTTGTCTAGATGGGATACAGCTTATGTCAAATTGACGTAAAAAGTAGATTTTTTTTAGCATTTTACCTAACCCAAACCCCTTTTCTAACCTTAGCCTAATTATCCTAACCTGCTGCTTAAGTTCTCTTAACCTGCAATGAAAAGTACATTCTGACATAAACTGTATACCATCTAATCAAAACCCTCTATAGTGGGCGGCAGGTAGCTTAGTGGTTAAGAGCGTTGTGGCAGTAACCGAAAGGTCGCTGGTTCTAATCCCCGAGCCGACTAGGTGAAAAATCTGTCGATGTGCCCTTGAGCAAGGCACTTAACCCTAATTGCTCCTGTAAGTCGCTCTGGATAAGAGCGTCTGCTAAATGACTAAAATGTAAAATGTGAAGATGCTGCAGACAGTAGATTCCCATAGACAGACATCTCAGAGAGAGAAGATGATGCTGGGAGTTTGTATCCTACACAGGAGCCAACCTACACCTCCCTCCTCATCATCATGAGTAAAGTCAACTCACAGAAACAGGAGCCAACCTACACCTCCTCCCTCCTCATCATGAGTAAAGTCAACTCACAGAAACAGGAGCCAACCTACACCTCCCCCTCCTCATCATGAGTAAAGTCAACTCACAGAAACAGGAGCCAACCTACACCTCCTCCCTCCTCATCATGAGTAAAGTCAACTCACAGAAACAGGAGCCAACCTACACCTCCCTCCTCCTCATCATGAGTAAAGTCAACTCACAGAAACAGGAGCCAACCTACACCTCCTCCCTCCTCATCATGAGTAAAGTCAACTCACAGAAACAGGAGCCAACCTACACCTCCCTCCTCATCATCATGAGTAAAGTCAACTCACAGAAACAGGAGCCAACCTACACCTCCCCCCTCCTCATCATGAGTAAAGTCAACTCACAGAAACAGGAGCCAACCTACACCTCCCTCCTCATCATCATGAGTAAAGTCAACTCACAGAAAATAAATGAAAGCTAATCATTGTGCCAGTCTGCTCTCTGCCCTCAGCTCTGTAGTCGTGTGAATAAGGCCTTTATAAAACTCTTGGATTGGATTTCACCAGGGCCGGACAGCGTATGGGCTGTTTGAGAAAGCTGTATTTGTCCCACAGTCCCAAGGTTGAAAGGCAATGACAAACATTAATGTTGAAGTCTGTGTGAATGTGCCAACATTTAGTTCTCTTCTCCTCGTCTCTCCACTGTTATCTCTCCTCTCCTCCTCGTCTCTCCACTGTTATCTCTCCTCCTCTCCTCCTCTCCTCCCCACTGTTATCTCTCCTCCTCTCCTCTCCTCCTCTCCTCCCCACTGTTATCTCTCCTCCTCTCCTCCCCACTGTTATCTCTCCTCCTCTCCTCCTCTCCTCCTCTCCTCCCCACTGTTATCTCTTCTCCTCTCCTCCCCACTGTTATCTCTCCTCCTCTCCTCTTCTCCTCTTGTCTCCACTGTTATCTCTCCTCCTCTCCTCCTCTTGTCTCCACTGTTATCTCTCCTCCTCTCCTCTTCTCCTCTTGTCTCCACTGTTATCTCTCCTCCTCTCCTCTTCGTCTCTCCACTGTTATCTCTCCTCCTCTCCTCTTCGTCTCTCCACTGTTATCTCTCCTCTTCTCCTCTTCTCTCCACTGTTATCTCTCCTCCTCTCCTCCCCACTGTTATCTCTCCTCCTCTCCTCTTCGTCTCTCCACTGTTATCTCTCCTCCTCTCCTCTTCGTCTCTCCACTGTTATCTCTCCTCTTCTCCTCTTCTCTCCACTGTTATCTCTCCTCCTCTCCTCCCCACTGTTATCTCTCCTCCTCTCCTCCCCACTGTTATCTCTCCTCCTCACCTCCCCACTGTTATCTCTCCTCCTCTCCTCTCCTTCTCACCTCCCCACTGTTATCTCTCCTCCTCTCCTCTCCTTCTCTCCTCCCCACTGTTATCTCTCCTCCTCTCCTCTTCTCCTCTTCTCTCCACTGTTATCTCTCCTCCTCTCCTCTCCTCCTCGTCTCTCCACTGTTATCTCTCCTCCTCTCCTCTCCTCCTCGTCTCCCCACTGTTATCTCTCCTCCTCTCCTCTTCTCCTCTTCTCTCCACTGTTATCTCTCCTCCTCTCCTCTCCTCCTCGTCTCTCCACTGTTATCTCTCCTCCTCTCCTCTCCTCCTCGTCTCCCCACTGTTATCTCTCCTCCTCTCCTCCTCTTCTCTCCACTGTTATCTCTCCTCTTCTCCTCCTCTCCTCCCCACTGTTATCTCTCCTCCTCTCCTCCTCTTCTCTCCACTGTTATCTCTCCTCTTCTCCTCCTCTCCTCCCCACTGTTATCTCTCCTCCTCTCCTCCTCTCCTCTCCTCCTCTTGTCTCCACTGTTATCTCTCCTCCTCTCCTCCTCTTCTCTCCACTGTTATCTCTCCTCTTCTCCTCCTCTCCTCCCCACTGTTATCTCTCCTCCTCTCCTCCTCTCCTCTCCACTGTTATCTCTCCTCTTCTCCTCCTCGTCTCTCCACTGTTATCTCTCCTCCTCTCCTCCTCTCCTCCCCACTGTTATCTCTCCTCCTCTCCTCTCCTCCTCTCCTCCCCACTGTTATCTCTCCTCCTCTCCTCCCCACTGTTATCTCTCCTCCTCTCCTCCTCTCCTCCTCTCCTCC
Source organism: Coregonus clupeaformis (assembly GCF_020615455.1). NCBI lineage: Eukaryota > Metazoa > Chordata > Actinopteri > Salmoniformes > Salmonidae > Coregonus > Coregonus clupeaformis. The sequence continues at coordinate 142,421 of NW_025533982.1, forward strand.
CCACTGTTATCTCTTCTCCTCTCCTCCCCACTGTTATCTCTCCTCCTCTCCTCTTCTCCTCTTGTCTCCACTGTTATCTCTCCTCCTCTCCTCCTCTTGTCTCCACTGTTATCTCTCCTCCTCTCCTCTTCTCCTCTTGTCTCCACTGTTATCTCTCCTCCTCTCCTCTTCTCCTCTTGTCTCCACTGTTATCTCTCCTCCTCTCCTCTTCTCCTCTTGTCTCCACTGTTATCTCTCCTCCTCTCCTCCTCTTGTCTCCACTGTTATCTCTCCTCCTCTCCTCTTCTCCTCTTGTCTCCACTGTTATCTCTCCTCCTCTCCTCTTCTCCTCTTGTCTCCACTGTTATCTCTCCTCTTCTCCTCCTCTCCTCCCCACTGTTATCTCTCCTCTTCTCCTCCTCTTCTCTCCACTGTTATCTCTCCTCTTCTCCTCCTCTTCTCTCCACTGTTATCTCTCCTCCTCTTCTCCTCTTCTCTCCACTGTTATCTCTCCTCCTCTTCCCTCTCCCCTGCAGCGGTAGAATAATGGATGACATCACTGCTAGGTCAGAGGGGGCTTGTCATATACTCCAGTGTATGCTTTGTACAGGCCCTGTTGATGATGATGATGATGATGATGCTGAGGCATTACTGATGAAAGGATACATTGAGAAATGCTCCATCACTAACATTCAAATAGCCTATCACCTGTAGTTGTTACAGATGACAGACTTGAGTGGCCTGTCATGTCCGGATCAGGTGATCTCATTGGTCCTGTTGGACTACCTAGGTTCCTGGTTTAAGCAGGCTGAATGGTGAACACAGCTGTCAGTCTGGTTTAAACAGGCTAGCCTACTGCGGGACCCCATTCCCACCAAAAAGAACATGTCTGTCTGTGACACACAGGATGCCAGGGAGTAGGGTGCCATTTTTGGATGCAACAACTAAAGTCAGACTCAAGGTCAGCTCATTCTGCTGCTGTAATGACCTCCCAAGTACTTTTCCAGAACACTTCAAGGGTCTGATCGGTTCTACTGCCTGGTCTGTTCCAGCCACCAGGAAACCTTGTGTCCCAAATGGCACCCTGTTCCCTATATAGTGCACTACTTTTGAGCAGAGCAGTATATGGCCATGTCAAATCAAATCACATGTTATTGGTCACATATTTAACAGATGTTATTGGTCACATTTTTAACAGATGTTATTGGTCACATTTTTAACTGATGTTATTTGTCACATATTTAACAGATGTTATTGGTCACATATTTAACAGATGTTATTGGTCACATATTTAACAGATGTTATTGGTCACATATTTTTAACAGATGTTATTGGCCACAGTTTTTTTATGAGTCTTGGCGCCGACGAAGAAGGCGGCCTCTCGACTAGCTCTTAGGAAACTTTGCAGTATTTTGTTTTTTTATGTATTATTTATTACATTATTAGCTCAGAAAGTGTTTGGCATCATTACATACAGCCGGGAAAAACTATTGGATATCAGAGCGGCGGTAACTCACCAGCATTACGACCAGGAATACGACTTTCCCGAAGCAGATCCTTTGTTTGCTCTCCCCAGGGCAACTGAACTGATTCCAGCGGCTGACCCAAAACATCGCCGGTGGAGGAGAGGCACTCGGAGCGGCCTGCTGGTCCGACTTAGGAGGCGCGCACACCACCCACCGCTTCCAAGTATTCTACTCGCTAATGTTCAGTCTTTGGTTAACAAAGTCGACGAACTACGGGCAAGGATTTATTTCCAGAGAGACATCAAGGCATGTAACATACTCTGTTTCACGGAAACATGGCTCTCTTGGGATATTCTGTCGGAATCGGTCCAGCCAGATGGGTTCTCAGTTCATTGCGCAGACAGGAATAAATATCTCTCCGGGAAGCAGAAGGGCGGAGGTGTGTGTTTCATGATTAATGACTCGTGGTGTAATTGTAGTAACATAGAGGAAGTCGAGTCCTTCTGTTCACCAGACCTAGAATACCTCACTATCAAATGCCGACCATATTATCTCCCAAGATAATTTTCTTTGGTTATAGTCACGACCGTGTATATCCCACCTCAAGCCGATACCACGACGGCCCTCAAAGAACTTCACTGAACCTTATGCAAACTGGAAACCACATATCCTGAGGCTGCATTTATTGTTGCCGGGGATTTTAACAAAGCAAATTTGAGGACTAGGCTGCCGAAGTTCTATCAACATATCGACTGTTGCACTCGCGCTGCCAAAACCATCGACCATTGCTATTCGAACTTCCGGGATGGTTATAAGGCCCTCCCCAGCCCTCCCTTCGGCAAATCTGACCACGACTCCATTTTGCTTCTCCCTTCCTATAGGCAGAAACTCAAACAGGAAGTACCCGTGCTAAGGACTATTCAACGCTGGTCTGACCAATCGGAATCCACGCTTCAAGATTGTTTTGATCACGCGGACTGGGATATGTTCCGGTAGCTTCCGAAAATAATTTAGACAAATACACTGAAACGGTGACTGAGTTTATCAGGAAGTGTATAGGTGATGTTGTGCCCACTGTGACTATTAAAACCTACCCTAACTAGAAACCGTGGATAGATGGAAGCCAACGCGCAAATCTGAAAGCGCGAACCACCGCATTCAACCATGGCAAGGTGACTGGGAATATGGCAGAATACAAACAGTGTAGCTACTCACTCCGCAAGGCAATTAAACTGGCAAAACATCAGTATAGAGACAGTGGAGTCTGATGGCCTTGAGATAGAAGCTGTTTTTCAGACTCTCGGTCCCAGCTTTGATGCACCTGTACTGACCTCGCCTTCTGGATGATAGCGGGGTGAACAGGCAGTGGCTCGGGTGGTTGATGTCCTTGATGATCTTTTTGGCCTTCCTGTGACACCGGGTGCTGTAGGTGTCCTGGAGGGAAGGCAGTGTGCCCCGGTGATGCGTTGGGCAGACCTTACCACCCTCTGGAGAGCCCTGTGGTTACGGGCGGTGCAGTTGCCGTACCAGGCGGTGAAACAGCCCGAAAGGATGCCCTCAATGGTGAATCTGTAGAAGTTTGTGAGGGTCTTAGGGGCCAAGCTGAATTTCTTCAGCCTCCTGAGGTCCCGTCGATGTGGATAGGGGCGTGCTTCCTCTGCTGTTTCCTGAAGTCCACGATCAGCTCCTTCGTTTTGTTGACATTGAGGGAGAGGTTCTTTTCCTTGCACCTCTCTGCCAGGGCCCTCACCTCCTCCCTGTAAGCTGTCTCTTCATTGTTGGTAATCAGGCCTACTACTGTTGTGTCGTCTGCAAACTTGATGATTAAGTTGGAGGCTTGCGTGGCCACGCAGTCATGGGTGAACAGGGAGTACAGGAAGGGGCTGACCACGCACCCTTGTGGGGCCCCTGTGTTGAGGATCAGCGAAGTGGAGGTATTGTTTCCTACCTTCACCACCTGGGGGCGGCCCGTCAGGAAATCCAGGACCCAGTTGCACAGGGCGAGCTTCAGACCCAGGGCCCCGAGCTTAATGATGAGCTTGGAGGGTACTATGGTGTTGAAGGCTGAGCTGTAGTCAATGAACAGCATTCTTACATAGGTATTCTTCTTGTCCAGATGGGATAGGGCAGTGTGCAGTGCGATGGCGATTGCATTGTCTGTGGATCTATTGGGGCGGTAAGCGTTTTCCTCAAATTTGCTTTGTTAAAGTCCCCGGCTATAATAAATGCAGCTTCAGGATATGTGGTTTCCAGTTTTCATAAAGTCCAGTGTAGTTCCTTGAGGGCCGTCGTGGTATCGGCTTGAGGGGGAATATACACGGCTGGGACTATAACCAAAGAGAATTCTCTTGGGAGGTAATACGGTCGGCATTTGATTGTGAGGTATTCTAGGTCAAGTGATCAAAAGGACTTGACTTTCTGTATCACAATCACACCATGAGTAGTTAATCATGAAACATACACTACCGCCCTCCTTCTTCCCGGAGAGTTCTTTATTCCTGTCTGTGCGATGTACTGAGAACCCAGCTGGCTGTATGGACGGAGACAGTATATCCCGAGAGAGCCATGATTCCGTGAAACAGAGTATGTTACAGTCCCTGATGTCTCTCTGGAAGGAGATCCTCGCCCTGAGCTCGTCTACTTTATTGTCCAGAGGCTGAACATTAGCGAGTAATATACTCGGAAGCGGTGGACGGTGTGCGCGCCTCCTGAGTCGGACTAGAAGTCCACTCCGAATACCTCTTCTCCGCCGGCGGCGTCTTGGAGCAGCCTCTGGGATAAGTTAAATTTCCCTGGGGGTACAAACAAAGGATCTGCTTCGGGAAAGTCGTATTCCTGGTCGTAATGCTGGTGAGTTACCGCCACTCAGATTTCCAAAAGTGTTTTCCGGCTTTCTGTAATAACACAAAAAACTTTCTGGGATAAAAATGTAAGAAATAACACACAAAAAAACAAAATACTGCAAAGTTGCTTAGGAGCTAGAAGCAGAGCTGCCATGTCTGTCGGCACCATCTAACCATATATAGGGAATAGGGTGGCATTTGGGACACAGACACTGGCTACGATTATATACTGTAGTGGACTGGGGGTCATTCTAACTAGTCTGTCTCCACCATGCATCCATAACCTTATATACTGTAGTGGACTGGGGGTCATTCTAACTAGTCTGTCTCCACCATGCATCCATAACCTTATATACTGTAGTGGACTGGGGGTCATTCTAACTAGTCTGTCTCCACCATGCATCCATAACCTTATATACTGTAGTGGACTGGGGGTCATTCTAACTAGTCTGTCTCCACCATGCATCCATAACCTTATATACTGTAGTGGACTGGGGGTCATTCTAACTAGTCTGTCTCCACCATGCATCCATAACCTTATATACTGTAGTGGACTGGGGGGTCATTCTAACTAGTCTGTCTCCACCATGCATCCATAACCTTATATACTGTAGTGGACTGGGGGTCATTCTAACTAGTCTGTCTCCACCATGCATCCATAACCTTATATACTGTAGTGGACTGGGGGTCATTCTAACTAGTCTGTCTCCACCATGCATCCATAACCTTATATACTGTAGTGGACTGGGGGTCATTCTAACTAGTCTGTCTCCACCATGCATCCATAACCTT